>NW_021182026.1:0-871 GCF_002162155.2 Triticum dicoccoides | reverse complement strand
CCCCCCCCCCTTGATCACCAGATATCACATATTCTTCTCTATACTGCTTGCATTAGAGTAGTGTAGCATGTTACTGTTTGATTACTCCTATTCTGTTGCATAGCCTGTCATTGATACCTTACCCGCTATCCTAAATGCTTAGTATAGGATGCTAGTTTATCATCATTGTCCCTACATTCTTGTCAGTCTGCCTTGCTATACTATTGGGCCGTGATCACTCGGGAGGTGATCACAGGTATATACTATACTATATAGATGGTGACTAAAGTCGGGTCAGCTCGTTGAGTACCCGCGAGTGATTCACGGATTGGGGGCTGAAAGGACCTTTGTCCCGACGGTCCTTTGTGTGGATCTTGGTGGCGGAGCGACATGGCAGGTTGAGACCACCTAGGCGAGAGGTGGGCCTGGCCCTGGTCGGCGTAAGCGGTTACTTCATAATAACACGCTTAACGAGATCTTGGTATTTGATCTGAGTCTGGCCACTGGCCTATACGCACTAACCAACTACGCGGGAAAGATATGGGCACTCGACGTCGTGGTATCAGCCAAAGCCTTCTTGACGTCAGCGACGGAGCAGCGCACGCCGGATTGGACTGGAACGCCTGCTCTTGTATTAGGGAGGCTAGGTCTGCTTCCGGCCGCCCTCGTAACGTGCATGTGTGCAATGGGCGATGGGCCCAGACCCCTGTGCGCATAGGATTTAGACCAGCGTACTGACCTCTCTGTTGTGCCTAGGTGGGGCTGCGACGTGTTGATCTTCCGAGGCCGGGCATGACCCAGGAAAGTGTGTCCGGCCAAATGGGATCAAGCGTGTTGGGTTATGTGGTGCACCCCTGTAGGGAAGTTGATCTATTCGAATAGCCGTGTTCCT
>NW_021182025.1:0-871 GCF_002162155.2 Triticum dicoccoides | reverse complement strand
CCCCCCCCCCTTGATCACCAGATATCACATATTCTTCTCTATACTGCTTGCATTAGAGTAGTGTAGCATGTTACTGTTTGATTACTCCTATTCTGTTGCATAGCCTGTCATTGATACCTTACCCGCTATCCTAAATGCTTAGTATAGGATGCTAGTTTATCATCATTGTCCCTACATTCTTGTCAGTCTGCCTTGCTATACTATTGGGCCGTGATCACTCGGGAGGTGATCACAGGTATATACTATACTATATAGATGGTGACTAAAGTCGGGTCAGCTCGTTGAGTACCCGCGAGTGATTCACGGATTGGGGGCTGAAAGGACCTTTGTCCCGACGGTCCTTTGTGTGGATCTTGGTGGCGGAGCGACATGGCAGGTTGAGACCACCTAGGCGAGAGGTGGGCCTGGCCCTGGTCGGCGTTCGCGGTTACTTCATAATAACACGCTTAACGAGATCTTGGTATTTGATCTGAGTCTGGCCACTGGCCTATACGCACTAACCAACTACGCGGGAAAGATATGGGCACTCGACGTCGTGGTATCAGCCAAAGCCTTCTTGACGTCAGCGACGGAGCAGCGCACGCCGGATTGGACTGGAACGCCTGCTCTTGTATTAGGGAGGCTAGGTCTGCTTCCGGCCGCCCTCGTAACGTGCATGTGTGCAATGGGCGATGGGCCCAGACCCCTGTGCGCATAGGATTTAGACCAGCGTACTGACCTCTCTGTTGTGCCTAGGTGGGGCTGCGACGTGTTGATCTTCCGAGGCCGGGCATGACCCAGGAAAGTGTGTCCGGCCAAATGGGATCAAGCGTGTTGGGTTATGTGGTGCACCCCTGTAGGGAAGTTGATCTATTCGAATAGCCGTGTTCCT
>NW_021182024.1:0-696 GCF_002162155.2 Triticum dicoccoides | reverse complement strand
GACCCAAAAACGATGAGTAATAGTCCAAGAAACGGGCCAGAGTCGGCCAAAACTATGAGTGTTGATCACCGATACATTAGGGCACGTTGGGGTTCATAAACTACGGAAATCGCTTCGGGACCCCAAAACAGTGAGTAATAGTCCATGAAACGGTCCAGAATCGGCCAAAACTGTGAGTGTTGATGACCGACACATAAGCGCAACTTGGGGTTCAACAACTATGGAAATCGATCTATGACCCCAAAATGGTGAGTAATAGTGCATGAAATGGGCCAGAATCGGCCAAAACTGCGATTGTTGATGACCGACACGTAAGCGCACCTTGGGGTTCAACAACCATGGAAATCGCTTCGGGACTCCGAAATGGTGAGTAATAGTCCACAAAACGGGTCAGATCGACAAAAACCGCGAGTGTTGATGACCGACACGTAAACGCGCCCGGGGTCATTAACCATGGAAATCACTTCGGGACCCCGAAACAGTGAGTAATAGTCCATGAAATGGGCCAGAATCGGCAAAAACTGTGAGTGTTCACGACCGACATAGGACCCCAAAACGGTGAGTAATAGTCCAAGAAACGGGCCAGAATCAGCGAAAATTGTGAGTGTTAAAACATAAGCGCACCTTAGGGTTCAACAACTATGGAAATAGCTCCGGGACCCCAAAACGGTGAGTAATAGTCCAAGAAACGGGCCA
>NW_021182023.1:0-1060 GCF_002162155.2 Triticum dicoccoides | reverse complement strand
ATGCCACTAGTTACAGGCAAGCTCTAGGGCTGTGACAACTCACCCCCACTAAACAAGAATCTCGCCCCGAGATTCAAGACGTGAGGTAAGAGGAAAAGGGAAGTCACAACTATCATAATCTTCATGATCCATTTGCCCTTCTCAAAGAGGTTGATTCATTCCATCACTTTGGTCTTGACGTCTTTGCTTTCGAGATCTTCACTCGACACAACAACAGAAAGAAGGGGAAAACCCGACGGGATTTACTCTTCTTGAAGATCGAGCAACTCAAGATCAAGTCACGGAGTAAGACATAGCATCATCTCTCAAGCTGAGACACGAAGCACACATCTAAAGGGATGGAGTGGAACAGATGGCGAAGGTTCACTAGGTAGGCAATAATTGCACACCTAAGAAGGTGGTGAACGGTTGTCAACGTAGCGAGGAGTTGAGTTGCAATGATACCTCAGCGAGACATCCTGGAGGGGGGGTGATTCGTAGATATATCCCCTTAAGTGGCAAAAAGAATTACCTTTGATTCAGGATCATTGAAACTCTTTATACCAGCTTAAGGCAAATCACAATCGATCATTTGGAGGAGGTCAGTAGAATGGCATACTCGGACTTGGATGATGTGGATTACCTTGTTGAAGACAACGTAATGGATGAATTTTGCTTACCACCAGAAATGGAAGAGACCCATGGTAGAATAGCACAGTGGCGGTGCAAGCTGGGAACAAAATGCAAATGCTGGGAATGATTCTGGTAACTGGGGAAGAACCCATCAATAGAGAGTGAATTCACTGTTTGAAAAGGTCATAGCATTGCCGAGGGAACTGAGAGCATCCCAGTTAGTGTCGATGATAACACCTAGCGCTTGCGCGTGCTCTCAAGAACTTGAGCATTTCCATAATCATCAGGGTTTTACCAACATCCATGTCAAGGGTGCTGACAACACAACATACTACCATGATGACCAGCGATGGACGATGCAGATGCAAAGGAGGATAACACTTTCTCATATTTCACCTTAGCGAGGCCAAGGGGACGAAATCTGGATGATCGACCGAGAGACATTTAG
>NW_021182022.1:0-2204 GCF_002162155.2 Triticum dicoccoides | reverse complement strand
CAAGATTGAACCCAAAGCTAAGCACTTCTCCCATGGCAAGAAAGATCAATCTAGTAGGCCAAACCAAACTGATAATTCGAAGAGACTTGCAAAAGATAACCAATCATAAATAAAAGAATTCAGAGGAGATTCAAATATTTCTCATAGATAAACTTGATCATAAACCCACAATTCATCGGATCTTGACAAACACACTGCAAAAAGAGTTACATCGAATAGATCTCAAAGAAGAGGAAGGAGAACTTTGTATTGAGATTCAAAGAGAGAGAAGAATCCATCTAGCTAATAACTATGGACCCAAAGGTCTATGGTAAACTACTCACAACTCATCGGAGAGGCCTTGGTGGTGATGGAGAGGCCCTCCATGGTCGATTCCCCCTCTGGCGGAGCACCGGCGAAGGCTCCAAGATGGGATCTGGCGGATACAAAAGGTTGCGGCGGTGGAAATAATTTCTCGTGGTGCTCCTGGATGTTTTCGGGGTATGTAGATATATATAGGCGAAGGAAGTCGGTCAGGGGAGCCACGAGGGGCCCACGAGGCAGGGGGGCGCGCCCAACCTTACTGGGCGCGCCGGCCACCCTCGTGGCCGCCTCGGCTGCTTCTTGACGTCCACTCCAAGTCTCCTGAATTGCGTTTGTTCCAAAAAGATCGCTCCCAAAGGTTTCATTCCGTTTGGACTCCGTTTGATATTCCTTTCTTTCGATATACTGAAATAGGCAAAAAAACAGCAATTCGGGCTGGGCCTCCGGTTAGTAGGTTAGTCCCAAAAATGATATAAAAGTGTAAAGTAAAGCCCATAAACATCCAAAACAGGTAATACAATAGCATGGAACAATCAAAAATTATAGATACGTTGGAGACGTATCAAGGTTGAAGTCCCCACCACCACCACCGGGAGGGAAGCGGAGCCTATCTTGGTGTGGAGCTCCGGCAAGAAAGCGGTCGAGCGGCTATGGTCGGTTGGGCCATAGACCACGATGATCTCCCACTTGTAGTTCATCTCACGCTCCCACACCTCCATGCTGACGAAGTGGGATCCATGATTGATGGATTCCACCTCAAAGGTGGTGTCCTTCACACCTAGAAGGATGCCACCGGAGTGACCCGCACTGCACTAGATGGCAACCAATGCCACGCAAACAGGTGTTTGCTAAGACGCCCAAGTTCTACCAGACAGAACACACTGCACATTGTTTGCTGGATCACTACCACATCTATAGACTCATTGCACATGTACTCAATGAGTTGCCTGTGGTGGCCATCATGGCCGAAGCCCCGCAGGTTCCAAAATAGAGCATGCATGATCACTCGCCTAACGGGTCCTCCCTGGACCCTATGGTAGTAGTAGCACTAAGAGCCCGACGCAACTGGGCCTTGCAGGATCGCGTCCGACCACGGATCTCGTCCGGCTCGTTCGCAAAGAGGCCCCGACCACCAACCGGGCAGGGGGTAGGGGGACCTCCGCGGCTGTTGCCGCCTCACGAGCACGGGTGTCCGCGAGGTGGCCCTCCAGAACCTCCTTGGCCTAGAGGGACGCAAGGTGCTCTAAGACCAGTCCCTTTTAGCCACGAAAAACTATAGTCGAATTGGCCGCGACCTTGGCTAGGTGGCCAAGTGAAACACCAGCGAGTGCAGAGAAAGAATCATCACAAATATCATCAGAATCAGTACAAGGAGCCTGGGAGTCGGACGGACCTGCGTCGAGGTTGCAGGTGGTGGCCCACTGTGAGGCCTTCTCCGCTGCAGTCGGCGAGGCCCCCTCCAGCTGGAAAGCCACCTCGAGCCGAGCGCTCTTCCGGGCCGACGTGACCGGTGTGGAGGCTGAACGGGGGCGGCCCCTGGACTTGCGAGGCCAAGAAGACGCGGGCGAGGGGGCCACTGCGGGCCCGGGATCTAGGGGAGCAGGCGCCAAGGAGTCCTCACGGATGTGCACCAGAGACATGAGCCACGGGGAGGAAGGAGGACGCACATCCAGGCTCACCCAGCTGTCCCCGCACCCCTCCTCATCAGACGATGACAACGGAGCAGGGAGGAAGGTAGGGGGTAGGGTAGCACCAGGTGGGAGGGTAGCAGCCTCATCAAGCATGGCTGCGATGGCCTTGACGTCCTCAGGCTCCTCCCCGACGCAGTCGTTGCGGGAGCCGAGCCCCAAATAGTGGGTGGACGAGGGGTGGGAGGAGCCGGCTGGGGTGAAGCATCACCA
>NW_021182021.1:0-2204 GCF_002162155.2 Triticum dicoccoides | reverse complement strand
CAAGATTGAACCCAAAGCTAAGCACTTCTCCCATGGCAAGAAAGATCAATCTAGTAGGCCAAACCAAACTGATAATTCGAAGAGACTTGCAAAAGATAACCAATCATAAATAAAAGAATTCAGAGGAGATTCAAATATTTCTCATAGATAAACTTGATCATAAACCCACAATTCATCGGATCTTGACAAACACACTGCAAAAAGAGTTACATCGAATAGATCTCAAAGAAGAGGAAGGAGAACTTTGTATTGAGATTCAAAGAGAGAGAAGAATCCATCTAGCTAATAACTATGGACCCAAAGGTCTATGGTAAACTACTCACAACTCATCGGAGAGGCCTTGGTGGTGATGGAGAGGCCCTCCATGGTCGATTCCCCCTCTGGCGGAGCACCGGCGAAGGCTCCAAGATGGGATCTGGCGGATACAAAAGGTTGCGGCGGTGGAAATAATTTCTCGTGGTGCTCCTGGATGTTTTCGGGGTATGTAGATATATATAGGCGAAGGAAGTCGGTCAGGGGAGCCACGAGGGGCCCACGAGGCAGGGGGGCGCGCCCAACCTTACTGGGCGCGCCGGCCACCCTCGTGGCCGCCTCGGCTGCTTCTTGACGTCCACTCCAAGTCTCCTGAATTGCGTTTGTTCCAAAAAGATCGCTCCCAAAGGTTTCATTCCGTTTGGACTCCGTTTGATATTCCTTTCTTTCGATATACTGAAATAGGCAAAAAAACAGCAATTCGGGCTGGGCCTCCGGTTAGTAGGTTAGTCCCAAAAATGATATAAAAGTGTAAAGTAAAGCCCATAAACATCCAAAACAGGTAATACAATAGCATGGAACAATCAAAAATTATAGATACGTTGGAGACGTATCAAGGTTGAAGTCCCCACCACCACCACCGGGAGGGAAGCGGAGCCTATCTTGGTGTGGAGCTCCGGCAAGAAAGCGGTCGAGCGGCTATGGTCGGTTGGGCCATAGACCACGATGATCTCCCACTTGTAGTTCATCTCACGCTCCCACACCTCCATGCTGACGAAGTGGGATCCATGATTGATGGATTCCACCTCAAAGGTGGTGTCCTTCACACCTAGAAGGATGCCACCGGAGTGACCCGCACTGCACTAGATGGCAACCAATGCCACGCAAACAGGTGTTTGCTAAGACGCCCAAGTTCTACCAGACAGAACACACTGCACATTGTTTGCTGGATCACTACCACATCTATAGACTCATTGCACATGTACTCAATGAGTTGCCTGTGGTGGCCATCATGGCCGAAGCCCCGCAGGTTCCAAAATAGAGCATGCATGATCACTCACCTAACGGGTCCTCCCTGGACCCTATGGTAGTAGTAGCACTAAGAGCCCGACGCAACTGGGCCTTGCAGGATCGCGTCCGACCACGGATCTCGTCCGGCTCGTTCGCAAAGAGGCCCCGACCACCAACCGGGCAGGGGGTAGGGGGACCTCCGCGGCTGTTGCCGCCTCACGAGCACGGGTGTCCGCGAGGTGGCCCTCCAGAACCTCCTTGGCCTAGAGGGACGCAAGGTGCTCTAAGACCAGTCCCTTTTAGCCACGAAAAACTATAGTCGAATTGGCCGCGACCTTGGCTAGGTGGCCAAGTGAAACACCAGCGAGTGCAGAGAAAGAATCGTCACAAATATCATCAGAATCAGTACAAGGAGCCTGGGAGTCGGACGGACCTGCGTCGAGGTTGCAGGTGGTGGCCCACTGTGAGGCCTTCTCCGCTGCAGTCGGCGAGGCCCCCTCCAGCTGGAAAGCCACCTCGAGCCGAGCGCTCTTCCGGGCCGACGTGACCGGTGTGGAGGCTGAACGGGGGCGGCCCCTGGACTTGCGAGGCCAAGAAGACGCGGGCGAGGGGGCCACTGCGGGCCCGGGATCTAGGGGAGCAGGCGCCAAGGAGTCCTCACGGATGTGCACCAGAGACATGAGCCACGGGGAGGAAGGAGGACGCACATCCAGGCTCACCCAGCTGTCCCCGCACCCCTCCTCATCAGACGATGACAACGGAGCAGGGAGGAAGGTAGGGGGTAGGGTAGCACCAGGTGGGAGGGTAGCAGCCTCATCAAGCATGGCTGCGATGGCCTTGACGTCCTCAGGCTCCTCCCCGACGCAGTCGTTGCGGGAGCCGAGCCCCAAATAGTGGGTGGACGAGGGGTGGGAGGAGCCGGCTGGGGTGAAGCATCACCA
>NW_021182020.1:0-1030 GCF_002162155.2 Triticum dicoccoides | reverse complement strand
GTACATGGTGGGTTGTTTCATTGAAGCCGACCTTAAGCACTGAGATCTGTATGTGTGATTTAAGAATCAGCTACTACCATGCATTGGGCCCGAAACCAATGGACCCTCTCGGCTTCTTATTCACCCTAGTTCTCTGTCCAGGAGTTGCAAGTAGTTTCTGGTGTTTGTAGCCTACTGGAGGCCGTGGACAGCGCTGACCGTAGGGGTGGGCTGTGATGCGGTAGGTACGTGGCACGGTGTACCGAATACCCGTTAGGTATCTCGGGAACCCTGTTCACATCGTTCGGGGCCGTATGGGAAACCTCGGCCGGACTCCCTGCGGATGGAACCTGGATAGGCGATAAACCTGGACTAGAGGCTTAGGTGATTAGGTAGGTCGTGGCCGACACCCACGTTGGGCTTCCGCTTGAAGGTTGCCGAGTACATGTCGTGTAAACGATGGTAAGTGGTGAGAGCGTGTATGAAGAAGTACACCCCTGCAGGGTTAACATGATCTATTCGAATAGCCGCGTCCGCGGTAAAGGACTACTTGGTTGCCTGTACAGTTCATAGACAAGTAAACGGAAACTGCTAAAAGCCTCAAGATAAGTGTGAGTGCCGAGGATGGCTCTTCCGTAGGAAGACGGAGGTGGATCCTCGGTAGTGTATTGAAGTGGTGAGTAGTGGACTCGTGTGCGCAAAACCATTTCAAGTTGGAGTATCGTAGGATAGTCTAGCCAAGAGTCAAAGCTGGCTTGCTGCAATAACTCCACCAACCCTTCTTGATAAAATGCATGTATGTAGGATCTGATGTAAGTCTTGCTGAGTACCTTTGTACTCATGTTGCTATAATCTGCATTTTACAGAAGGCGCTGCAACCCCTTCTGATGGGTTCTATGTAGACGTTGACATCAACGAGTAGGCTAAAGACCCAGGTGGTGACCCTGAGCTTGTGAAGGACCACGTAGTATAGTTAGGCTTTCCAAGCCTCTTTTATTTTACTAGTTGTCTGTACTCAGACAAGTTACTTCCGCTGCTGGTTTGTATGACT
>NW_021182019.1:0-934 GCF_002162155.2 Triticum dicoccoides | reverse complement strand
AGTTTTCCTAGATTAGATTTATTTTCTTACCTATTGTCCAAGAAAAAGCCACAAAAAAGAGTTAGATCTATTCATCCTTGGTCCAAGCCAGTCTGAGCCTTTGCAATTTTCTTTTCATTGCTTGCATAGTTGAATTATCGGTTGCATCGTCGTGTCGAGTTGCTGGTCTTAGTGTCTAGTTCGTTTAGAGTTTCGAGTTCTGTTCACATTAGTCACGCCACCGCTGCATCATTATCTCTTCCGCTGTCCACCACCCATCCATCAATTTCCACCACGTGCTACCCATCATTCATTGTCATAATAATAGTTGAGATCGTTCACATCTTCACTTGATCCAATCTGCATCTTATCTAGTTTGTTTTGGAAAGAGGGAGAAAAAAAGAGAGAAAAAAACAAGAGAAAAAAAGGAGAAAAAAAAAGTCAGAGAAAAAAAAGGAGAGAAAGAAAAAAAAGTGTGAGGAAAAAAAAGAGAGAAGAAAAAAAAACAAAAAAAATCGGCACAAACTTTTTCAGAGGAAAGTTGGAGACAAAGTTGTTGATATATCCTGCTTGGCTGTTGTTTCACCTCATTATCTTTACTGCCGTTGTGATCTTCATTTATATCTTGCTGTCCAGAGCTACTTAGTGTCCTTCATTGATGCTAGTTGTGCTACGACGTGACCTCATTAGTGTTCTAGGCTCGCGTCTCTAGTTCGGTCTAGCCTAGGACCAGCACAGTACCGTCGTTGAGCGTTTATTCAACATTGCATCTTTGAATTGATTATTGCTAATCTTTTGCTACCATATATAGCCAACCCAGCTCCACATATTTCTACACCGTGTATACGTACGCTCCCCTGGCAATCGCTTTACTCAATATTCAGAGTTACTTGACACCGCTGGTTGCCGATCACCGCCTGCTGCATGGTAAGAACTTGTAAGACATTGATATTTG
>NW_021182018.1:0-890 GCF_002162155.2 Triticum dicoccoides | reverse complement strand
AAAGTTGTGGAAATGGGGACGCATATGCATGTAACCAAATCCCAACTCCTGAATTATGCATGGGATATCCCCTACATGGTAGATATGCTTTTCTCGTAAATCTCCCTTTTATTGAAAAGAAAATTAACGAGACGTCGCCGGCGCCATCGAGTCAATCACGTTGCCTACTCCGACGGGCCTTAAGGTCGTCCACCAGCCGTCCAACGTCACCGTACGACGAGCCACCCTTCTCCACCGCGTCTCTTGCCTTGACGCCAAGATCTTCCACCTTCTTCCGCATTACGTCGCCCTGCACCTCCATCAGTCTCGTGACACACTTGGCAATCACGCCGCCTCCGATCACCTGGTGGGCCTCCGCAGACGACGCGTTGTCCCTGGCGCCCACGCTGACGCCCACTTTGAGCACGTCCACGACGAGCTTCTCGTTAAAGAACTGGTCAGTGTACCGTGGCCAGGTCATCATCGGTACGCCAGCGCTCACCGCCTCCAGCGTCGAGTTCCACCCGCAGTGCGTCACGAAGCAGGCCATGGCCGGGTGGTTTAGAATGAGCACCTGCGGCGCCCAGCCACGGATGATGTACCCACGCGAAGCTGTCTGGAAGCCTTCTGGCATCCATAGGTCCGACGATGCTGCGTCGGCGCCGGAGATGACCCACACAAAGTTCTTGCCTGAGATGTCAAGGCCGCGGGCGAGCTCCCGTAGCTGCTCCGGCGAGAAGCTGGTCAGCGTACCAAATGCGACGTATGCCACCGAGCCAGCCGGCTTGGAGTCCAGCCACCGGAGACAGCCGTCCGCGTCCAGCGAGAGCGCGTCGGTGCCCCTTGACGCCACGTCCTTGCTACCGCTGGCGAGCGCGACTGGCCCAACGAACCACGCGCGGCCGCCGAGC
>NW_021182017.1:0-1317 GCF_002162155.2 Triticum dicoccoides | reverse complement strand
TTAAGTCATTAAGTGCATTTTAGGTGTTTAATGGATATAATTCAAAATTACGAGTACATGAAATAGTGCACAAAAATGTAAAAAATATATATCATATTTAGGGTCTTGTGTATATTTGTATGCCTTATACAAAAAATGAGAGAAATTTCAAAGATCTTTGTGGCAAGGCTCAACCACAAACATTGAGTTTAATTGTTTTTTATATTCTTAGAAAGTAAATGAAGTCTGAAAAACACGAACCTTGGTATGGTGTCATGATATGACCTTATTATGCCGTAGTATAAAATTGAGAAGATTTCACAAAAGTTGCCATGTACACTCCTTAGAGACGGATACATCTTTTGAGGAAAACTCTTGGTTACAACATACAATCAATGAAGTTCAAATTTGGCATTCTTTGGGGTTCATTTGCTATTTTTAAGTCATTGTGTGCATGTCTAGGACTTTAATGGATATAATTCTAATTTGAACTACAAATACATGAATTAGTTCATAAAAATGGTTTAAAAATATCATATTTGGGTCTTGAGTATATTTGTATGTCTTTATACAAGCAATGACTAGAAGAAAAGACCTCTATGGTATCATGGTATCATGGTATCATGGTATGACCTCAATGTTGTGGTAAAAAGTTGACAAGGTTTGAAAAAACTTAGTATCTACACTGCTCAAAATCCGGACCATCTCTGAGCAAGAATCATTGTTTCGAGAGTAAACGCATCAACTTTGAAGAAGAACTGGCAATTCCCTCATTGTTTGGTATTGAAACTTTTTCTACACTCAACATAAACATGGCATACTCCATGTTCAAATTTGGCATTTATCGGGGCTCATTTTCTATATTTTAGTCATTTAGTGTATTTCTAAATTTTTAATGTATATAATTCAAATTTAAAATATGAGAAGATGAAATGGTGCACAAAAATGGTTTAAGAAAAAAACATATTTAGGGTCTTTATTATATTTGCATGCCTTATACAGACATGAAAAGAAATTGCAAAGATCTCCGTGGCAAGAGTAAACTACGTAAACATGGAGTTCCATGTTAACATGGAGTTTACTTGTTTTTAAATTCTAGAAAATGTTAATGAAGTCTGAAAAGCAAGAAACTTGGCGTGGTGTCATGATATAACCTAGTATGTTTTTGTAATTGTGTTAGAATGTTTCACAAAAGTAGGCATGTACATTGCTTAGAAACCATACCATATCTAAGGAATAATCATGGTTTCCTGGCAAAAGGGCATGTAGCCTAGTGGTTGCATCAACCTTAGTAGCACCCCGGGTCCTGGATTTGACTCCGGTGGGAGCGGATTTAAA
>NW_021182016.1:0-1477 GCF_002162155.2 Triticum dicoccoides | reverse complement strand
CCGCAGCCCAAAACGGTCACACAAGTGAGGAGTTTTCTTGGCCTCGCTGGATTCTATAGGCGTTTTGTGAGAGATTTCAGCACCATTGCTGCACCTCTCAACGAGCTTACAAAGAAAGATGTGCCTTTTCTTTGGGGTACCGCACAGGAAGAAGCCTTCACGGTATTGAAAGATAAGTTGACACATGCTCCTTTACTCCAACTTCCTGATTTTAATAAGACTTTTGAGCTTGAATGTGATGCTAGTGGAATTGGATTAGGAGGTGTGTTATTACAAGATGGCAAACCTGTTGCATACTTTTCTGAAAAATTGAGTGGGCCTAGTCTGAATTATTCTACTTATGATAAATAATTATATGCTCTTGTTCGGACTTTAGAAACATGGCAACATTATTTATGGCCCAAAGAATTTGTTATACATTCTGATCATGAATCTTTGAAACATATTAAAAGTCAAGCTAAACTGAATCGTAGACATGCTAAATGGGTTGAATTCATTGAGACTTTTCCTTATGTCATTAAACACAATAAGGGAAAAGAAAATGTTATTGCTGATGCATTGTCTCGCCGCTATACTATGCTTTCACAACTTGATTTCAAAATATTTGGTTTGGAGACCATCAAAGATCAATATGTGCATGATGCTGATTTTAAAGATGTAATGCAGAATTGTAAAGAAGGAAGAATGTGGAACAAGTTTGTCATTAACGATGGATTTGTGTTTCGTGCTAACAAGCTATGCATTCCAGCTAGCTCCGTTCGTCTTTTGTTGTTGCACCAGGCGCATGGAGGAGGATTAATGGGACACTTTGGCGTGAAGAAGACGGAGGACGTACTTGCTACACATTTCTTTTGGCCAAAGATGAGACGGGATGTTGAGCGTTTTATTGCTCGATGCACTACATGTCAAAAAGCTAAGTCACGACTCAATCCTCATGGTTTATATATGCCTTTGCCTGTACCTAGTGTTCCTTGGGAGGATATATCTATGGATTTTTTTTTAGGTTTACCTCGAACAAAGAAGGGGAGGGATAGCATATTTGTTGTCGTGGATAGATTCTCGAAAATGGCACACTTTATACCATGTCATAAAAGCGATGATGTTGTTAATGTTGCTGATTTGTTCTTTCGTGAAATTATTCGCTTGCATGGTGTGCCAAATACTATTGTTTCAGATCGTGATACTAAATTTCTTAGCCACTTTTGGAGATGTTTATGGGCTAAGTTGGGGACTAAACTGCTTTTTAGTACTACTTGTCACCCCCAAACTGATGGACAAACTGAAGTAGTCAATAGAACGTTGTCTACTATGCTTAGGGCTGGTTTGAAGAATAATAAGAAAATGTGGGAGGAATGCTTGCCTCATATTGAATTTGCTTATAATCGTTCATTGCATTCTACTACTAAGATGTGCCCTTTTGAAGTTGTGTATGGTTTCCTACCTCGTGCACCTATTGATTTGTTGCCTCTTCCATCTT
>NW_021182015.1:0-1098 GCF_002162155.2 Triticum dicoccoides | reverse complement strand
GTGACGCCGTCGTCTGCCGCCCCGTCTCGCGCTCTACCGCGACACCCTCTCCCACCCCTTCCTCGCCCCCTCCTTTTGCCACCGCCCTTTCGCCACCGCCACCGCCACCGCCCCCCTTCTTCACTTAATTAATTTGTTTTTACTACATGTTTTCAGGACTGATATAATGGCGGACGATAGAGCTGACCCGATTATGGACAACTATGATCCGGACGGTGAAGCACATATGTTCGGCATCATAAACGGCGATATTCTATATGTGCCGACCGGAGAAGAAGAAGATGATATCTCTTCTTATCTGAACCTTGACGGTGAAGATGAAGGGCGCCGTCAGCAAGATGATGCCGAACAAACGTCGATAAATGACGATCTTCAAATGGAAGTAGCAACCACCTCCGGCGCCGAGGTATATATATACATTGAGCCTCTGGTGATACAAACTAACTGATTTGAATAAATATGTGTGTACTAACGCGCGCGACTCTTTCTTATTTTATCCCTCGGCCGGATCGTCGAAACAATCGAGTACGTCGTCAAAGCGTGGCGCAACCAAGACGATGAAACAAGGAGAAACATGCACCATCGAGGTTGTCGACAGTGCAACCGGCAGGCCACTGGAGCCCCGCAAGAACGCCACCAAGTTTGTCAGCCAATGCGGAGCCATTGTTAGAGACAACGTCTCGATCACCATCCAGGAGTGGAATGAGCCAAAGAAGGCACGAATTGATGGTTTCACTTTTGTCGATAAGAGAACAAAAAAAGATTGCTTCAAGAAGCTTATGGAACATTTCGTTCTACCTCCGGAATACAACAAATTCGATGAGGAGGGTAACAAGATTGAGGAAAACAAGGAGAGGAGGAGGCTAGTCAAACAGTTCGCTCTTCATAAGATGGCCGACGCATTCCGGAAATTCAAGCAAAATCTAGTCCATGACTTTGTCAAGCAGAACAAGACTCCGGATTTCAAAGGACAATATGAGAAACTGAAACATGATTGGCCAGAATTTGTGAAGCAAAAGAAATCGGAGCAGTTCATTCAAATATCGAAAAAAAATAAGGAAAATGCGGCTAAGAAGGAGTACAATCATGTTATGGGGC
>NW_021182014.1:0-903 GCF_002162155.2 Triticum dicoccoides | reverse complement strand
GACCTTGGTGTTCAAAAATTATGGAAATCGCTTCGGGACCCCAAAACGGTGAGTAATAATCCAAGAAACGGGGTAGAATCGGCCAAAACTGCGAGTGTTGATGACCGACACGTAAATGCACTCCAGGGTTCGTTAATCGTGGAAATCACTCCGGGACCCCAAAATAGTGGGTAATAGTCAACGAAGCGGGCCAGAATCAGTCAAAACTGCCAGTGTTGATGACCGACATATAAGCGCACCTTGGTGTTTAACAACTATGGAAATCATTTTGGGACCCCAAAACAATGAGTAATAATCCAAGAAACGGGTCAGAAACGGCCAAAATTACGAGTGTTGATGACCGACACGTAAACGTACCACAGGGTTCGTTAACCATGGAAACCACTCCGGGACACCAAAACAGTGACTAATAGTCCATCAAACGGGCCGGAATCGGCCAAAACTGCCAGTGTTGATGACCGACACGTAAGCGGACCTTGGTGTTAAACAATTATGGAAATCGCTTCAGGGCTCCAAAACGGTGAGTAACAATGCAAGAAACGGGCCAGAATCGGCCTAAACTGCGAGTGTTGATGACCGACACGTAAATGCACTCCAGGGTTCGTTAATCGTGGAAATCACTCCGGGACCCCAAAATAGTGGGTAATAGTCAATGAAGCGGGCCACAATCGGTCAAAACTGCCAGTGTTGATGACCGACATATAAGCGCACCTTGGTGTTTAACAACTATGGAAATCATTTTGGGACCCCAAAACAATGAGTAATAATCCAAGAAACGGGTCAGAATCGGCCAAAATTACGAGTGTTGATGACCGACACGTAAACGCACCACAGGGTTCGCTAACCATGGAAACCACTGCGGGACCCCAAAACAGTGACTAATAGTCCATCAAACGGGCCAGA
>NW_021182013.1:0-1239 GCF_002162155.2 Triticum dicoccoides | reverse complement strand
GGCTGTATACAAGTATATCATCAAGAAAGACAATGACAAACTTCCTGGTATACAAGGCAAAGATGGAGTTCATTAAACACTGAAAGGTGGCGGGTGCATTGGTCAGGCCGAACGGCATCACTCGAAACTGAAAATGACCGTGATGTGTTTTATATGCTGTTTTTTCTTCATCCCCCTCATGCATGCGGATTTGATGATAGCCTGCACGTAAATCCGGTTTAGAGAACACTTCAGTGCCAGCCAACTCGTCCATCAATTCATCAGCAATAGGCAGTGGGAATTTATTTTTAATGGTGATATGATTTAGTGGCCTGTAGTCAACTTAAAACCGCCAGGTGCCGTCCTTCTTTTTCACAAGTAATACCGGAGAGGCAAAAGGACTTAAACTCGGAGTGATCAGACCTGCATCCATCATTTCCTTGACTTGCCTTTCAATCTCGTCCTTTTGTAAGGGAGAATATCGGTAAGGCCTAGAATTGACAGGTTGAGCATTGTTTTGCAGTGTAATGGCATGATCAAAAGATCGGTGTGGTGGTAATGCCTTGGGCTCCCCAAAGACATCTTCAAATTCAGTTAGCAATTTCTGCACATCAGGAGCATTAGACCCTGTCACTTGGTCCAGCGGAGCAGGCTCAATCAGTGCCAACACCCACACGTCGTTACCCACTAAGGATTTCCGAAGTTGGTCAATGTCCATGACTTGTAATTGTTGTTGTTGTTGTTCACTGAGAATACCCTGCAAATGCACTTGTCGCCATAAGGGAAGAAAATGTGTTTGTTACGCCAGTGACAAGTCATGGGGCTAAAACTGTCCAGCCAGTCCATCCCTAACACGGCATCATAAGCGCCCAAGTCAAGTATTCTCATGTCGTGAGAGAAAGTTGCTCCTTGGCACCACCAAGTGAGATTTGAAATAGCTGTAGTGGAGTAGGTGCGTGACCCATCAGCAAGACCAACGGCAATGTTTTTGGCATCTTGGACCGGCAACTGTGCATACTGGACAAATGCTGAATTCACAAAACTTCCTGTACTGCCGGAATCAATAAGAATCAGGATAACCTTTTTGCGCACCAAAGCTCTCAACCTCATGGTATTCACCTCTTCAGTACCCGCCAAGGCTTGAACTGAGAGAACGCAGCAAGCTTGTTCTTCATCTGGTTCTTGCAACAGTTCCAAGGCATGACAAACATCGTCAGATAGACATTCTCCAAAATCTCCGACTTGTATAGTTAACAGCTG
>NW_021182012.1:0-1682 GCF_002162155.2 Triticum dicoccoides | reverse complement strand
AAGTCTGGCCCTCCTCCGGTGCGGCGAGGTGGAGGAGTAGGATCCCTTGCCCGCTTGGCGGGGGCAGTGGCAGTGGCCCGAGAAGATCCCGCTCCAGTTGCCGCTGTTGCGTGAGGCGCTCCCGCGGCAACATTGCTTGCCGCGGTAGAGCGCGTCGCGCGGCTTGGTGGCTGTGGAGCCGGCTGCCGCCCTGCTGCGTCCCCGGCCCTACGAAGGCGCCTCCTTGGCGGGGCCGGGGGCTCCGCCTGCGGCAAGCTCTCTGAAGGCTCAGCCTCCTCCTCGCCGGCATCGCTCGACTCGGCTTCGGAACCAGCAGGCTCTTGCTCGCCCATGAACTCCGCGCGTTCGGCAAGGTTTGCCGCCTCTGCAGCCTCTGCCTCCTCCACAGTAAACCCAAACACACCCGCAGCAGCTGCGGCTGCAGCCTCTTCTGCCCTAGTAGCGATGAGCTGCAGCTCCTCGTCGGTGGTGTCACGGGTGAGGCTCTTCTGCTCGTCGGCGCGGACCGGCAATTCCTCCAAGGTGTCGAAGAACGCTCGCACAACGTCATCCGCAGGCTCTTGCCAAGTTGGGACGATGCCGTGTGAATCGCACAACGGCATCATGGCGTGGATCCGGTCAAGCGAAGAGTTATTGCACAAAGGAACTACGCCCCTCGGCAGTGTGAATGGGTGCTGGGGGTCGCGTTTGAATAATTCCAAGAGCATTGCGTCCAACTCCAAGACAGTGAAGTTGTAGTTGAGGCCCGGCCGTAGCCTCATGATGTCCGCTGAATTCTTGAATTCCCAGGCAGGCCTCCTCCTCTCCTGCAGGGGGGCAATGCGGCGGCAGAGGAAATCTGCCCCGACAGCACCTACGGTGAGCCCGGCAAGCCTGAGGCGAAGAATCCTAGTGATGGCGATCTTCAGCCTCTCGTCTTCCGGGGCCATGTTGCTCCAGTCATTGCCGCGCACTATTGGAGTTTGGCGCACGGCGGTGAAGGGCTGCGGAACCTCCTCGACGATCCAACACCACTCCGCTCTCCACTCCTCCCAGTTGCTGCGAAGCTCACCCTCCAAGTACGCCTCTTTCTTGCCGACTCTCGAGACCCAGGCAATCCCTCCGGCAAGCGGCTCTCCTCTCTCTACGCGAGGTATGAAGAAGTGGCGGAAAAGGGCTACACTAGGGTGGACTCCGACAAAGTTTTCGCACAAGTGTGCGAAAACTGCCATGGTCAAGACAGCATTGGGGGTGAAGTCAAGGAGGCGGAAGCCATACGTGTTCATAATGTCACAAAAGAACTCCGAGAAGGGCGGGCAGAGCCCGCAGTAGAAGAATAGTGGGAAGAACGGGTATCCATTCGGAGCCGACTCCGAGGCAGCGGCCGGGAGTACCCTCGTGCGCGGATGCGCACGCGTCTCCGTCGCCCAAAAGAGGTAGAAGTACTCCCTCAGCTCCTGCACGCCGAGCTGGGGGGTGAAGATCGCCCGCTCCTTTCGCAGCGCCGCGAGCCGCTGCGCCTCGGCCGACTTCACGCCCTTTCCCTTGTCAGCTTTCGAGGCCATGGCGGAGGTGGTGGAGAAGGTCGACGGCGTGGTGATGCTGGTGGCAATGGGGGGGCGGAGCGCTGCTCTCTCGGCTTCGAGAAGAAGGGGGGAGCGGCGGAGTTTGTGAAGAAGGAGTAGCAGCAAACAGCGAGGGGG
>NW_021182011.1:0-988 GCF_002162155.2 Triticum dicoccoides | reverse complement strand
TGACGGTTGTGGTATTTGCAAAGGTGGTGGCACGTCTCCCGCGATCGACAAAGCCCATGAATTGACTCTGGATCCTGTCATGATTAGTAGAACAAGAAACAAAACCCAAAAATAATGTTCCTATAACTACTAGGATGTGGTGGTAAAACGCTCACAGTAAAGCAAATATCAATGTCTTACAAGTTCTTACCATGCAGCAGGCGGTGATCGGCAACCAGCGGTGTCAAGTAACTCCGAATATTGAGTAAAGCGATTGCCAGGGGAGCGTACGTATACACGGTGTAGAAATATGTGGAGCTGGGTTGGCTATATATGGTAGCAAAAGATTAGCAATAATCAATTCAAAGATGCAATGTTGAATAAACGCTCAACGACGGTACTGTGTTGGTCCTAGGCTAGACCAAACTAGAGACGCGAGCCTAGAACACTAATGAGGTCACGTCGTAGCACAACTAGCATCAACAAAGGATATGAAGTAGCCCTGGACAGCAAGATATAAGTGAAGATCACAATAGCAGTAGACCTATTTAGAAGCTGATGTTGAGGTGCCAAATACTGAACTAGCTTCTGCAACTATTTAGATCCGTCTCATCGCTAGCTTTCATTTGAGTACTCGCGGAGCCAAAACAGACTTCATATGAGGAAGTTATGCTTGTTTTACTGAACAGTGCACAAAACAGATTCCAATCCGAATTCAACTACGAGATTGAGTCTAGATAGATCCGAATTTTGTTTTTTTTTCTCCTCTCTTTTTTTTCTCACAATTTTTTTTTCTTTTCCTTTCTTTTTTTTTCTCTGACTTTTTTTTTACTTTTTTTTTCTCTCGTTTTTTTTCTCTATCTTTTTTTTCTCTCTCCCTCTTTCTAGAACAAACTAGATAAGATGTAGATTGGATCAAGCGAAGATGGGAACGATCTCAACTATGATTATGACAATGAACGGTGGGTAGCACGTGGAGGAAATTGATGTATGGGTGGTGGACAGCGGA
>NW_021182010.1:0-1014 GCF_002162155.2 Triticum dicoccoides | reverse complement strand
AGTGTGTTGCCACTCTTGGCAAGTGCACTCATGCAACTCAGTATTTACCACATGCCTCTTGCCACTCTTTGTATCTCTAACTTCAGCACCCCACAAGGAAGATTTCTCAACAGATAGATGTGAAAGATTTCTACTCCTGTTGACCACCTGTTGTACCACTGCTGGAAGCTTGTCCCCTTCCAAAATATTAGCAATTTTTCCTCTCAACTCCCACAAACGCATGATCATGATTCTTATTTGGTCCACCATGTCATGCACAGGCAAGTCTTTCAAATGCTTCACTTTGTTGTTAAAACTTTCTGCCAAGTTGTTATTGATATGATCACATTTTATGGCAGTATTAAAACCTGATCTATACCACAACAGAGAATGGTGGGTGTTCAACCATGAAGCAAATTCATTATCACTACATGATGCCAATATCTTACCAAGGTGATAGGAATGTCTCTGTCTGGTGTAGGATCTTGCTGCTGGCCACATGCGCCCAAATTCATCTCCTCTAAATTTTTTAATCAGATTCATCCACATATGTCCAAAGCACTCCCTCTGCTCAGCATGGGGGAAAACATTTTTTACTGCATTTTCCAACCCTTTACATGCATCTGTGTGGATGGCCAAAGGAGAAACTGGCCCTATGCATCTTTTCAGTTGCATCATGAACCATATCCATGATGCCTCTGTCTCTGATTGAAACATTCCTATTGCAATTGGGAACATCCAGTTGTGTCCATCTAGAGCATTGCATGCAGCCAACTGACCATTCCACTTTCCAGTCAAAAACGATGAGTCTATGCTCAAATATGGACGACAACCTGCTTTGAATCCATCTATGCAAGGCTTCAAACACATAAAAAACTTGCTGAATAAAACCTTGCCATCCTCTGTTACCTCTGTATCTATCTCCACCACACTCCCAGGTGACCTCTTCTCCACCTCTGCTTTAAAACTATACAACATCCTAAATGTATTTGCCCAGTCACCATACAATGATTTCATGGCCCTTTGTTTTGCTTT
>NW_021182009.1:0-1405 GCF_002162155.2 Triticum dicoccoides | reverse complement strand
AAAGAGTTACTTGCAGTCGTAGTTCAGGATAGCCACAGAGTCAAAGCTGGCTTGCTGCAGTTAAACCCCACCATCCCCTTTGTTGATAATGATGCATATGTAGATAGTTCTGATGTAAGTCTTGCTGGGTACATTTGTACTCACGTTTGCCTATTTTATGTTTTTGCAGAGAGACTTCAGTCTCACTAGTAATTCCGCGTGGTCTTCGACGTTTAGCTTGTTACCTCAGCTACGATCTTGTGCCCTCGGCAGGATCTGGTAGATAGTCAGGCTTCTCAGCCTTTTTCATTTATAGTTGTCTGTACTCAGACATGTTAAGCTTCCGCATGTGCTTTGACTTGTATGCTCTGATTGTTGGGTCATGAGACCCATGTTTGTAATATCTCGCTCCTCGGAGCCTATTGAATAATTACTTGAGTTGTAGAGTCATGTTGTGATGCCATGTTGTATTTGCACATATCGAGCATATTGTGTGTATGTTGTTGAAATGCTTGGTATGTGTGGGATCTGACTATCTAGTTGTTTATCCTTAGTAGCCTCTCTTACCGGGAAATGTCTCCTAGTGTTTCCACTGAGCCATGGTAGCTTGCTACTGCTCCGAAACACTTAGGCTGGCCGGCATGTGTCCTTCTTCGTTCCTGTGTCTGTCCCTTCGAGGAAATGTCACGCGATGAATACCGGAGTCCTATTAGCCCGCTACAGCCCGGTTCACCGGAGTCCTGCTAGCCCAGTGCTACAGCCTGGATTCACTCGCTGATGACCGACACGTTCGATGTTGGGTCATGGATGCCTGTCCCTGTAAGTTTGTGCCACTTTGGGTTTACGACTAGCCATGTCAGCCCGGGCTCCTTACCATATGGATGCTAGCGACACTATCATATACATGTGCCAAAAGACGCAAACGGTCCCGGGCAAAGGTAAGGCGACACCCGTGGGAATACCGTGCGTGAGGGCGCAAAGTGATATGGGGTGTTACATGCTAGATCGATGTGGCATTGAGTCGGGGTCCTGACAGCGTTGGTATCAGAGCTTGACTGCCTGTAGGATTACCAAGCCAAACTGGTCGAAGTTGAGTCTAGAAATTCTTTAGTTATATAAGGGAATTGATTGTGGGATGGAACGTAAGGCTCTTTTTACTCCTTATACCTTATGCCCTTCTGATCTGAGTCATCTTATCTTTCCTACGGGGATTAAGAACTAGGCTATCTCTTCTTTCTATCAGGATCACGTGTTACTAATCCGTAGACTTATAAGATTGTTGGATTTAAGCTTGAGTTCAGTTTCTACTACTTCCGTACGTTAACTGTTGATCTCGAAACCTTGATATTGTGTTTCTGAGTGGTTATGCCACCATTTTTGTGAATGTCTCAAATCTTTTCTGAGCATTTACAGCCGTTATGCTGTC
>NW_021182008.1:0-1120 GCF_002162155.2 Triticum dicoccoides | reverse complement strand
AGTGAGTAATAGTCCATGAAACGGGTCAGAATCGGCCAAAATTGTGAGTGTTGATGACCAAGATGTAATCGCACACTCGGGTCACCACATATGGAAATCGCTTTGGGACCCCAAAACGGTGAGTAATAGTCCAAGAAACATGCAAGTATCGGCCAAAACTATGAGTGTTGATGTCCGACACGTAAACGCACCCTGGGTTCATGAAACGGGCCAGAATCGGCCAAAACTGCGATTGTAGATGACTGACACGTAAGCACACCTCGAGGTTCAACAACTATGGAAATGGCTCCGGGGCCCCAAAAACAGTGAGTAATAGTCCACGAAACGGGCCAGAATCGACAAAAACCGCGAGTGTTGATGACCGACACGAAAAGGCATCCCGGGGTTCGTCAATCGTGGAAATCACTCCGGGACCCCCAAACAGTGATCAATAGCCACAGAAATGGGCCAGAATCGGCCAAAATTGTGAGTGTTGATGACCGACACGTAAACGCACCCCAGGGTTCGTCAATCGTGGAAATCACTTCGGCAACCTAAAACTGAGTAATAGTCCAAGAAACGGGCCAGAACCGGCCCAAACTGCGAGTCTTGACGACCAACACGTAAGCACACCTTGGGGTTCACCAACCATGGAAATCGCTTTGGGACCCCAAACGGTGAGTAATAGTCCATGACAGAGCACATAATCGGCCAAATCTAGGATTATTGATGAACGATACAGAAACGCACCACGGGGTTCGTCATTCATGGAAATCTCTCAGGGACCCCAAATCAGTGAGTAATTGTCCATGAAATGGGCCAGAATTGGCAAAACTGCAAGTGTTGATGACCGACACGAAAAGGCGTCCCGGGGTTCGTCAATCGTGGAAATCACTCCGGGACCCCAAAACAGTGATCAATAGCCAACGAAATGGGCCAGAATCGGCCAAAACTGTGATTGTTGATGACTGACACGTAGCCACACCTTGGGGTTCAACAACCATGGAAATCGTTTTGGGACGCCAAAACGGTGAGTAATAGTCCACGAAACGGGTCAGAATCGACAAAAACCACGAATGTTGATGACCGACACGTAAACGCACCCCTGGGTTCGTCAATCATGGAAATCACTCCTGGACCC
>NW_021182007.1:0-651 GCF_002162155.2 Triticum dicoccoides | reverse complement strand
CGCCGCCGCCGACCCCCCGCACCCTCGATTCCCCTACTCAACCGCCGCCGCCGACCCCCCGCACCCCGCGCACCGTCTTATAAAAAAAATAAGTATCAAACAGCTTTTTAAATGCTACTGTCTTATAAAAAAATATTACTGTTATTATTTAAACAAGTTTGAACATATTTAAACACAAATAAGTATCAAACAGCTTTTTAAATGCTAAAAAAAATTTGTGGAGCCTGGGAGTCGAACCCAGGACCTCCTAGTGTGAGAACTGGCTGCTGACCAGTCGAGCTAGTAGAGGGGACTTGATGTGGATCAGTTCTGGTGGTACATAACCTGTTGGCTTGAGTTGAAATAAAAAAAATACTAATGGCGCACCACGGTGAGGTGCGCCATTAGTATGGATACACTAATGGCGCACCACGGTGAGGTGCGCCATTAGTATTGTGCCCACGGTGAGGTGCCCGATCCCCCCTTCCCTCTCCCCCTTCGCCTGATCCCCCCTTCCCTCTCCCCCTCGCCAGTTCCCTCTCCCTCTCGATCCACCGCCGCCGCCGCCGCTGCCCTGACCCACTGCTCGCCCTCGCCCTCGCCCTCTCCCTCCCTCGCCCTCTCCCTCGCCCTAGATCCCCTTCCCCTCTCCTCTCCCGACGCCGCTGCCCC
>NW_021182006.1:0-574 GCF_002162155.2 Triticum dicoccoides | reverse complement strand
CGACCCCCCTCACCCCGCGCACCGTCTTATAAAAAAAATAAGTATCAAACAGCTTTTTAAATGCTACTGTCTTATAAAAAAATATTACTGTTATTATTTAAACAAGTTTGAACATATTTAAACACAAATAAGTATCAAACAGCTTTTTAAATGCTAAAAAAAATTGTGGAGCCTGGGAGTCGAACCCAGGACCTCCTAGTGTGAGAACTGGCTGCTGACCAGTCGAGCTAGTAGAGGGGACTTGATGTGGATCAGTTCTGGTGGTACATAACCTGTTGGCTTGAGTTGAAATAAAAAAAATACTAATGGCGCACCACGGTGAGGTGCGCCATTAGTATGGATACACTAATGGCGCACCACGGTGAGGTGCGCCATTAGTATTGTGCCCACGGTGAGGTGCCCGATCCCCCCTTCCCTCTCCCCCTTCGCCTGATCCCCCCTTCCCTCTCCCCCTCGCCAGTTCCCTCTCCCTCTCGATCCATCGCCGCCGCCGCCGCTGCCCTGACCCACTGCTCGCCCTCGCCCTCGCCCTCTCCCTCCCTCGCCCTCTCCCTCGCCCTAGATCCCCTTCCCC
>NW_021182005.1:0-1201 GCF_002162155.2 Triticum dicoccoides | reverse complement strand
ATTTACAAACCCCGTGGTGCGTTTACGTGTCGGTCAATGACACTCACAATTTTGGCCAATTTCTGGTCCGTTTTGTGTACTATTAATCATCGTTTTGGAGTCCCAGAGCGATTTCCACGATTTACAATCCCCGGTGTGCGTTTGTGTCTCTGTCGTCAACACTCACAGTTTTGGCCAATTCTGACGCGATTCGTGGACTATTACTCATCATTTGGGGGTCCCGAAGCGATTCCATAGTGGTTGAACACTATGGTCCGTTTACGTGTCGGTCATCAACACTCACAGTTTTGGCCAATTTTCGCCCGTTTCATGGACTATTACTCACCGTTTTGGGGCCGCAAAGTGATTTCCACGGTTGTTTAACCCCATGGTGCGCTTACATGTCGATCATCAACAAGCGCACTTTGGGCCGATTTTTGCCCATTTCTTGCATTATTACTTAGTTTTGGGGTCCCGGTGTGATTTCCACGAATGACGAACTCCGGGGTGCGTTTACGTGTCGGTCATAAACACTAACAATTTTGGCCAATTCTCATCCGTTTCGTGCACTATTACTCACCGTTTGGGCGTCCCAGAGCGATTTCGACGATAGACAATCCCCATAGTGCGTTTGCGTGTCTGTCATCAACACTCACAGTTTTGGCCAATTCTGACGCGATTCGTGGGCTATTACTCAAAATTTAGGGGTCCCGAAGCGATTTCCATAGTTGTTGAACCCCAAGGTGTGTTTAGGTGTCGGACATCAACACTCACTGTTTTGGGGCCCGGGTGTGATTTCCACGATTAACGAACCGCGGGGTGCGTTTACATATCGGTGATCAATACTAGTAGTTTTGGCCAATTCTGGCCCGTTTCGTGGACAATTACTCACTGTTTTGGGGCCCCGGAATGATTTCCACGATTAACGAACCCCCAGGTGCGCTTACGTGTTGGTTATGAACACTCACAGTTTTGGCCAATTCTAACGCATTTTGTGGACTTTTAGTCACCGTTTTCTGGTCCTGAAGTGATTTCCATAGTTGTTGAACCCCAAGGCGCACTTACGTGTTAGACATCAACACTCACAGTTTTGGCTGATTCTGGCCTGTTTCATGGACTATTACTCACTGTTTTGGGGCCCCGGAGTGATTTCCACGGTTAACGAACCACAGGGTGCATTTACGTGTCGGTCATCAACACTCGCAGTTTTGGCCGATTCTGG
>NW_021182004.1:0-993 GCF_002162155.2 Triticum dicoccoides | reverse complement strand
CCAAGTTGCTTCATCCTCAGAATGGTGCGACCATTGAACCTTGAGAAACTTGATATTATGACGTCGAGTGGTACGTTCGGCCTGATCGAGGATACGAATGGGGTACTCTCGATATGTAAGATTATCTTGGAGATCAAGCGTTTCGTGGTCCACTCCACGGATAGGATCCGAGAAGCAACGCCTGAGTTGAGAAACGTGGAAGACATCGTGAACTCTGGAGAGGTGCGGAGGTAGTTCCAACTGGTAGGCAACTTCTCCTCGTTTGGCAAGAATGCGAAAAGGTCCAATGTAACGAGGAGCCAATTTGCCTTTGATACCGAAACGATGGGTTCCCTTCAGAGGGGTGACCCGAAGATAAGCCTTCTCGTCAACCTCGAAAGTCACAGCCTTATGTTTTCGGTCATATTGACTCTTTTGACGGGATTGGGCTGTTTTCAACTTTTCACGAACGATACAAACTTGTTCTTCTGCTTCCTGAATCATGTCCGGGCCAAAGAATTTTCTTTCCCCGGTCTCTGACCAGTTAAGGGGTGTTCGACATCGTCGTCCATAGAGAACTTCAAAAGGGGCTTTACCCAAGCTAGATTGATAGCTGTTGTTGTAAGCGAATTCGGCAAATGGAAGGCACTTCTCCCAGTCCATTCCGAATGAGATAACAGAGGCTCGAAGCATGTCTTCTAGAATCTGGTTGACGCGTTCCACTTGACCGCTCGACTGAGGGTGGAAGGCGGTGCTAAAGGAGAGACGGGTTCCCATAGCATTTTGGAAACTTTCCCAAAATCGAGAGGTGAAAAGACTTCCTCGATCCGAGTTAATTTCCAAAGGAACACCATGGAGAGACACTATTCGGGAGATGTATAAGTCTGCCAGCTGACTAGCGGTTATACTCTCACGAACAGGTAAGAAATGGGCTACTTTGGAAAGACGATCGACCACGACGAAGATAGCATTATTCCCTCTCTTAGTCCTGGGAAAACCGGTAATGAAATCCAT
>NW_021182003.1:0-3007 GCF_002162155.2 Triticum dicoccoides | reverse complement strand
ACTTGGTGGACTTGCAGGAGCGGGAGTCTGCTGACTCGGTGGCAGACTTCGACGAGGAATCGGCTGACGCGGTGTCGGTGGCCTTCGAAAGATGATGCAATCCTTTTTCCATAGGATGATACGATGTTTGGCCTCTCCTAGAAAGCGCTCGCCGTCACCTCCAGCAATGTCAAGCTGTAGCTCCAAATATGGTGGGTCCACCACCTCATCAACCAAGACACGAGCATAGCCCGCTGGAATCGGGTTGCAATGGAAGGTTGCCTCGGGGGGATTTGTAAAAGCAAAGCCGTCCGCCACCTTCATGGATATGTTCTTCATTTTGACGTGTAGCTCGCAGTTAGTGTTCTCCGTGATGTCATCCACGGGGTATCTACCCAGCATTGCGTCATCCAGGACGAAACCCATGCTGCTTCTCGGCATGGATTGGCCGATGCTATCCAATGCTGGATCATCCGCTAGCTGCTGCAGCTGCTGAGACCCCCTTTGATGGGTAAGTGAGTCGATCTGCTCCTGCTGCCGCTGGAATTTGACTGCCAATTCCGCTTGACTTGCTTTTAGGCCTTGAAGGCATTCATAGTCCCGCTTCCTCTGCTCCTCCTCGATCTTCCTCTTCTTCTCCTCCGCAATCTTCTTTCTCGCACGGGTTCTGTAGTCGGTGTTCCATTATGAAAACCCCTCATACCACGGAATAGCGCCCTTGCCTCGTGTTCTTCCCGGGTGTTCAGGATTTCCCAGGGCACGCGTAAGCTCATCGTTCTCCCTGTTGGGCTGGAACACCCCTGATCATGCCTCTTCTATTGCTACAAGTATCGCATCGTCGGCTCCCTTCAGAATTGCCCTCGTCGAAACATTGCCTGTCTCCGGGTCCAACTCCCCCCATGCGCATAGAACCAAGTCCTGACCCTGGGGGGCCAGCTCTTAGTAGCCGGAGTGACACCTGCATCCTCCATCTCTTTCTCAGACTTATCCCACTTAGGCATTGCCACCGCATAGCCACCTGGCCCCAGCTTATGGAACTTATCCTTTTTTCGGCATTCTTCTTGTTTATTCTCGACCGTTCCTTAGCTAATTCCGAATCCTTGAATTTCACGAAATCGTCCCAATGAGCACGTTTGTTCTCTAGTGTTCCCTTGAATACTGGAGTCTTCCTTCCTCCCTTGACGTAATTCTTCCATTCACGATTCTTGTGGTTCTTGAATTCAATCGCCATCATCTTAAGAGCAGCCTCCTTGACTTTCTGCACATATGCTTCTGTGAAATGATCTGGTAGGGTGAAATGTTCCATGAGAGTATCCCAAAGCAGATCTTTTTGATTCTTGTCGACAAAAGTAACATCTGGATGTGGCTTTGCTGGCTCACTCCATTCTTGAAGTTTGATCGGGAGTTGGTCCTTCACAAGAACTCCGCACTGACGAACGAACTTGTCGCAATCTTCTTAGGCACTAATGGTTTGCCAGTAGGGCCGCATGCCTCGATATTGTACTTTACGCCCTGCTTCAACTTTTTGTTCGGGCCTCGTTTCGTCATTTTGCCTGAAGATTTGCTCGATCCGGATGGCTGAAAGAACAAAGATCGATTCGTTAATATATCTTCAAGTCATTTAAAACATGTGATGATCACCAGATGCATGTTTATATAAATATATATATACCTCGCCGGTCTTTGTTGTTTCAGGATCAACATGTTCTTCGTCATTGTCATAATCGTAGTTCATGACTTCATCAATTTGGTCGTCGCGATCGAATATCATATCACCCTCTCTGGTGTTGTTTAGAAATTCGGAGCCGTCATAATCTTCTTCATTCTGATTATCATCTGGCCCGCGTATCATATCGAACATGGTCTGTTCTCCCTCTCTGTCGGTATTGTCTGCCATAGCTTTTATTTAACTAATCCAAAAGAAATATAAAACAATTTAGCAAATTACATCGTCTCGAATAATAGATATAATCTCGAATACATCGTCTAGAATAATAGATATAATGTCGAATACATCGTCTCGAATAATATATAATATTGAATAGAACATCATTGGCTATTAGCTAATAAAGATCGAATACTACAGAAGAATCTAGGACACTGGCGGTTCCTCCTGCGCAGGCGGTGGACACCCAAAGAGAAGGAACCCTCACAGGATCATAGCTGAAGTTAGATCCCCGAAGAAACTGCCAGGTATTGGAGAACCTGCCGCCCTCTAACGCAACCATGTAGCGATGGACGTGCTCGTCCTCCTCCCTGACACGGCGACGTACCACTTCCAGCGGGGCCGGGTCCCTCCACACCGAAACTGGCCCACGCGAACGCCACCAAACGAGATCAGGGTCGACGACGGGACCCGGGGCCGGGTTCCTCATCAAGCGGCGCGCCCCTCAAGGCAGCACCTCCCAGTGCCAACCCTTCTGAGCCCAGTCCCGGACATGGGTCGGCTGGACGTCGTCGCGGACAGGTCGACGGCGAGGATGCGGGCTGGGCATCGTCGAGAACAAATACTAGCTATATGCCCGTAAAAAGTAACATTTTTTTAATGATTTGATAACTAAAATTTCTAACATTTCTATATAACACTAATTATGCTAATCTAAATAATCTAAATAACACTAAAATTTCTAACATTTCTAACATTTCTATATAACACTAATTTCTAACATTTCTATATAACACTTATTTCTAACCGATTAAACACTAATTATATCCATCTAACATGCATTCATACATATATAATAGTGAAAAAATAATAATCTAAATAATGTAAACTAATTAAACATACAAAATACGTGTGTGTGTGTACTAATTAAACACTAATTATCTAAACTAATTAAAGACTAATTATCTAAACTAATTAAACATGCTTGTGCGTGTGTGTGTGTGTACGGGCTCGGGGAGGGGCGGCGCCCATGGTGGCCGCCGGGGGCGAGGGAGAGGGGTTAGAGGGGGAGAGCTCACAGCGGGCGACGGCGACGGCGAGGCGACGGCCGGGGCGGCGACGGCGGGGATGGCGCGACGGGGA
>NW_021182002.1:0-826 GCF_002162155.2 Triticum dicoccoides | reverse complement strand
TGATTATGTTGATTGTGATGTGGTACCTATGCAAGCATGTTCCTTATTACTTGGTAGACCATGGCAATTTGATAAAAATTCTGTACACCATGGTAGAAACAATCACTATACTCTTGTTCATAAGGATAAAAATATTACTTTGCTTCCTATGACTCCTGATTCCATTTTGAAAGATGATATTAATAGAGCTAATAAAGCACAACAGGAGAAGAATACGAGTGAAAATCAGATTGTGGCAAAAGAATTTGAGCAACAAATGAAGCCTAATAATAAACCATCTAGTGTTGCTTCTGAAATTAAATTGAAAAGTGCATGTTTATTTGCCACCAAATCTGATATTGATGAGCTAGATTTCAGCAAATCTGTTTGCTATGCTTTTTTGTGCAAAGAGGCATTATTTTCATTCGAGGACGTGCCTTCCTCTTTGCCTCCTGCTGTCACTAACATTTTGCAGGAGTTCGCTGACGTTTTTCCACAAGACGTGCCACCAGGATTACCGCCTATTCGAGGGATTGAGCATCAGATTGACTTAATTCCCGGTGCTTCACTGCCAAACCGTGCACCATACCGTACCAATCCAGAGGAGACGAAGGAGATTATGCGTCAAGTACAAGAGCTTCTCGACAAAGGTTATATACGCGAATCCCTTAGTCCTTGTGCTGTTCCTATTATTCTAGTGCCGAAAAAGGATGGTACATCACGTATGTGTGTTGATTGTAGAGGCATTAATAATATTACTATTCGTTATCGTCATCCTATTCCTAGGCTAGATGATATGCTTGATGAATTGAGTGGCTCTACAATATTCTCCAAAGTTGATTTGCGT
>NW_021182001.1:0-913 GCF_002162155.2 Triticum dicoccoides | reverse complement strand
ATAGCCTATACTTATGTATTTCGAAATTACATGGGCCTGGCCCAATAATAAGGTGACGCAGCACCTAAAATAGCCTCGGGACGAAATTTATGAAGTGGCATCTTGTATATTTCGTCCAAGGCTTCATGCACCCATTATGGTGGCTTCAAAGTCCTGAAATCATCACTTGTAACTCCGTTCTTGTTCCCCTTGCGCATGCCATCATCTCCATGCTTGTTCTTGCTCCAATGTTCATCCTTCTCCAAGCTAGGCCCTTCATTGTAAGCAAAACAAATGTATCCAATTTAGGCAGCATCATATTCTCATGAACATTAGAATCATTACCAAGAAACGAAAGTACCTGGTAATTTAGTTGGCGTGCACGAGCTCTAGTAATTGGTCCAGTATGTATAGCAGCAGGGGCTGTGGGTGTAACAATTGTATTGATGTCCTCATCATCCTCCCCTTCTTGAAATGAAGTCGTCCTCGACGGAAGTTCATCTTCCTCACCCAAATAAGGCTTCAAATCTGCAATGTTAAAAGTGGTACTAACCCCAAAATCTGCAGGCAGCTCAAGTTTATATGCATTATCATTTATTTTCTCTAACACCTTAAAGGGACCATCAACACGTGGCATTAACTTTGATTTGCGCAAATCAGGAAATCTATCCTTACGCAAATGTAACCAAACAAGATCTCCAGGTGCAAACACAACATGTTTTCTACCCTTATCTCCAGCAAGTTTATATTTAGCATTCATGCGCTCAATGTTTTCCTTAGTTAACTCATGCATTTTTAAAATCAATTCAGCACGTTGTTTCGCATCAAAATTAACCTTCTCCGAAGATGGAAGAGGCAACAAATCAATAGGTGCATGAGGTAGGAAACCATACACAACTTCAAAAGGGCACATCTTAGTAGTAGAATGCAATGA
>NW_021182000.1:0-1505 GCF_002162155.2 Triticum dicoccoides | reverse complement strand
TAAGCAAATTCAATATGAGGCAAGCATTCCTCCCACATTTTCTTATTATTCTTCAAAACAGCCCTAAGCATAGTAGACAACGTTCTATTGGCTACTTCAGTTTGTCCATCAGTTTGGGGGTGACAAGTAGTACTAAAAAGCAGTTTAGTCCCCAACTTAGCCCATAAACATCTCCAAAAGTGGCTAAGAAATTTAGTATCACGATCTGAAACAATAGTATTTGGCACACCATGCAAGCGAATAATTTCACGAAAGAACAAATCAGCAACATTAACAGCATCATCGCTTTTATGACATGGTATAAAGTGTGCCATTTTCGAGAATCTATCCACGACAACAAATATGCTATCCCTCCCCTTCTTTGTTCGAGGTAAACCTAAAACAAAGTCCATAGATATATCCTCCCAAGGAACACTAGGTACAGGCAAAGGCATATATAAACCATGAGGATTGAGTCGTGACTTAGCTTGTTGACATGTAGTGCAGCGAGCAATAAAACGCTCAACATCCCATCTCATCTTTGGCCAAAAGAAATGTGTAGCAAGTACGTCCTCCGTCTTCTTCACGCCAAAGTGTCCCATTAATCCTCCTCCATTGATGGGGACATGACTACCTTGGATATGACCAAAAATATTGCATATATGCATATTTGTCAGGTGATTTCTAGTGCAAACTATTCAATAATCTATTTATGTTATCCAGAACAAAAATACTTCACACACTTTTGTGTTTTGTCTAATTGCAGGTGTATGGGACATTTGTACAATCCACATATGAAGATAAGGAAGAAAGAGATGTTTATTTGCTGTCCAAAAAGTTCTCTCACGTCACTTTTGGCCCAAGAGAAGATAGAGTCCAAGTCTCTCACGTTCTGGATTCAGATTCGGACTGCACAGACATGCCTGACTCAAAACGCACACAAGTTTTTCATACGAACTCCGAATTGGGTGATTCTTTTTTTGTTGGAAACTAGATTTCGTGCACTTTCCAACCCAATTGGAATCACCTTCAAATTCGTCCGGAGCGTTGAGTTGTGGACGAAACAATCTGATGCTGCAGCAGAATCCGAGTCAAACTACAAGTCCAAAGGTGTTACATCACCTCCACTTGGGCCCATTGGCCTTGTACGACCTAGATTTAGTTTTAGGCTGCCTTGGGACGTCCTCCCACCTCCTTGGCCGCCACCCCTTGCTCCTATATAAGTAGATCCATCTAGTAGCTTTTCCTTGGGATTTGTTTAGTTAAAAGTTAGCCATTGCAACTTCGTGTACTTCGTTTGTGTCCAACGACCAGACCAAGACCGCTTACGGATCCCCACCATTACCAATACCTCATATATATTTGCAATATTCAGATTGCTTTATCATATTCTTGCTCGTTCTTCGATTGCTTGCAGGAATAGACCTTCGTGGTCAGGCTGACCGTGCTTCCGGCATCGTCAGTAACCTCAGGAGATTGGTTTAGCGATTGCTAAGGCGCAACGTCGTGCACGTTTGTAGTCGGAT
>NW_021181999.1:0-1177 GCF_002162155.2 Triticum dicoccoides | reverse complement strand
GGTGAGCTCGGGCGAGGTCGGTGCGGTGGTCTCGGGCGTTGCGAGCGCTCGGGGCTCGGCTGCTCGATGAAGTGGACAGCGGCGAAGCTCCTGGACACGGTGAGACGGCGTGGAGACGACGGGGAGCACGGCTACGACGGTGGTGCGGCGATGGTGGCGTCGGCCATGGCTGGGGCGTGCGAGGGGGAGGAGCTGGAGAGGAGAGGGGGTGTCTGGGGGATTCGGGGGAGAGAGGGAGGCCGATCCACGTCGTCACCTGGCGAGGGGAGCGGCGAGGCGGCGAGCAGGTGCGTGGCGCACGCCGCGGTCGCCGTCGGGCACCTGCCTGCCTACCTGGCCGGCAAGCAGCTCGCTGGAGCGGTGCTGGGCTGGGCCGGCAGGTGGGCTGGCTAGTGGGCCTGCGGTGGCGCCAGGTAGGGTTTTCCCTTTTTTTTCTATTTCTGTTTTTATTTAATATATCTGCAACTTTGTTGAATTAAATAAAATACCTAGACAACTCCAAAAATCACCAAACTACTCCTGGTCCATAATTGGATTATTTCCAACATGAAACATTTTAGTTTGGAGATATTTGAGCATTTAAATATTTTATATAATTTTAAATGCCCAAATTCAAATAGTTATGATTTAATTCAAAAACCCTAGGATGGCCTAGGAAAATGTGCGCCACTTTTGTAGAGGTTCTGAACCAAGACAAAAATGATGGGCATTTTAGAAGGGCATTTCAGGTTCATTGAAAATTATTTTAGTAAACCCTAGTTGGTTTCAGAGGGGACTGGGGGTTCTGTCATCCCCATTTCAAGTTTCTGCTGAAAGAGTAAACATGATGCAACACTCTAATGCATGACTAGCTAGGGTGTGACAACTCACCCCCACTCAAAAGAATCTCGTCCCGAGATTTGGGTTCCTCCGGGAAGAAGGCGGGATACTCGAGTCGAAGACGATCCTCCCTTTCCCAAGTTGCTTCATCTTCAGAATGGTGCGACCATTGAACTTTGAGGAACTTGATGTTATGACGTCGCGTGGTACGCTCGGCCTGATCGAGGATACGGATGGGGTACTCTCGATATGTAAGATCATCTTGGAGATCAAGCGTTTCGTGGTCCACTTCACGGATAGGATCCGAGAAGCAACGCCTGAGTTGAGAAACGTGGAAGACATCGTGAACTCTGGAGAG
>NW_021181998.1:0-1112 GCF_002162155.2 Triticum dicoccoides | reverse complement strand
GTGTCATATATGCAAAAATCAAGGGAAGTAAAAATGGATGACATATACATATACAACATATACACCTTGTCTCTTTTGTTAGCCACATTTCAGATTAAGCAACGCCGAGGACGGCTTTATTTTCAAGAAGGGGAGGATGATGAGGACATGACTACCTTGGATATGACCAAAAATATTGCATATATGCATATTTGTCAGGTGATTTCTAGTGCAAACTATTCAATAATCTATTTATGTTATCCAGAACAAAAATACTTCACACACTTTTGTGTTTTGTCTAATTGTAGGTGTATGGGACATTTGTACAATCCACATATGAAGATAAGGAAGAAAGAGATGTTTATTTGCTGTCCAAAAAGTTCTCTCACGTCACTTTTGGCCCAAGAGAAGATAGAGTCCAAGTCTCTCACGTTCTGGATTTAGATTCGGACTGCACAGACATACCTGACTCAAAACGCACACAAGTTTTTCATACGGACTCCGAATGATGAGGACATGACTACCTTGGATATGACCAAAAATATTGCATATATGCATATTTGTCACGTGATTTCTAGTGCAAACTATTCAATAATCTATTTATGTTATCCAGAACAAAAATACTTCACACACTTTTGTGTTTTGTCTAATTGCAGGTGTATGGAACATTTGTACAATCCACATATGAAGACAAGGAAGAAAGAGATGTTATGAGGACATGACTACCTTGGATATGACCAAAAATATTGCATATATGCATATTTGTCAGGTGATTTCTAGTGCAAACTATTCAATAATCTATTTATGTTATCCAGAACAAAAATACTTCACACACTTTTGTGTTTTGTCTAATTGCAGGTGTATGGAACATTTGTACAATCCACATATGAAGATAAGGAAGAAAGAGATGTTTATTTGCTGTCCAAAAAGTTCTCTCACGTCACTTTTGGCCCAAGAGAAGATAGAGTCCAAGTCTCTCACGTTCTGGATTCAGATTCGGACTGCACAGACACACCTGACTCAAAATGCACACAAGGTTTTCATACGGACTCCGAATTGGGTGATTCTTTTTTTGTTGGAAACTAGATTTCGTGCACTTTCCAACCCAATTGGAATCACCTTCAAATTCATCC
>NW_021181997.1:0-4229 GCF_002162155.2 Triticum dicoccoides | reverse complement strand
AAATAAATGCCGACTAAAATAAGCATGTCTTACAGCAACATTTCTCATGCTTTTAAATGACCATTGTGTTTCTAATTCTATAGGAAGAATTTTGTAGTTCCATTGTTGGATTCCAAGCAGGCAATTCATGATCAGCCTTGTGCAAGCCATGTATGGGGCTGATCTTGATGGCGTCGTCCACATCTTTCGCACCTGGTCTAGCTGCGCCATATCAAGGTCTCCTCCCCTGCCCCTGTTCTTCTCCTTCTCTCTCTCCCTCTCAATCCCCGATGTGTTTCGATTTGGTAGGCTTGGTTCCCTCCCTGATTGTGTGCAGCATCATGGTGTTTGCCTGTTGTTCTAAAATTTCAACTGCATGGCTACTATTGGGTTGGCTTCTTATAAGTTATGGGAGAGAGTGAGAGTGTGGGCTTGGTCAGGGAGATCTCTTTTATTTATTTGCTGGTAGCTGATAGTTTTTCATGTTCCCTTGTGAGATCTTAGTGAAAATAATGATTTTATTTGTTGTGTGTGCGGGCGGGTGCAGAGAAGAAGAACCTCAACTCGGAGCTCTTGTTTCTTCTCAGTATATATGTACAGATTATAAATATAATAAATATATGTGTCCTTTTTTCCTCTTTCTCTCCTCTGGTTTTACCGCCGAACTGGGTGGCCTTGATGAATGATGTTGGCTTATTTTAGAGAAAATCTTTCTAAATAAATACTTGATAAATGATGTTGGTTTATTTTAGAGAGAATCTTTCTAAGTAAATATACACCGAAGAGAGGTTTCAATTTCCTAATAGTACATGTTCAAATTGTTATTGTATGTGACCTTAGATAGAAGGATGTGCACTTGTGATTATCCCTTTCCCTTTTTGTATCAGAGCTTTGTGCCAAAAAACTGCTTTGGTGCCGAGACAATTACCTTGCAACATTAATCTTGGCTGAAATTGTGCACCTTTACTAGATCAATCATGTTTGTCAGTGTTAAATAATTAGGCACATAATAAGATGAGATCATAGTGTAATCAAGTTTTCTGCCTAAAAAAAATCTTGGAGGATATCTATGTATAGTAGGCTTATTATGTTTTCTGGGTGCCTTGTGGAATACTAAGATAAAATAAATTTAATTTCATCTTTTATATTCTTTTATGTTAAAGAGGCTACATTGTATCCAGATCACTTAATATTATCCAAAGTGATTCTCTTTCATACAGACCAAATTAGTTCCTCGCTGTCCATGAGACGCACTATTTGAATAGTTTGCCTAACATGACATGTCCTTTAGCAGATCCATGCGTTGCAACATGCAAGCAAATCAAATGAAGGAGTGTGGACAAAGTTATATATCAAGCAAATCGGATGAAGGCGTGTGGACAAAGTTATATATCTAACAGTCAACCATGTAGTTTACTATTATGCAGTATGAAAAACAGTGTAAACAAGTTATCTGAGACTAATACTGCTATGGCCTGCTTTTGGTTTCTATCATACCAAACCTTCCTTAGGTATTTCATGTCACATTTTATAACAAATGCGCTGATGGCATGTAGATAGGGCCATTTTTAGATATTTTACAGGGTGATTACTGTTGTGAGTATCTACCAACACCTACTCTTTGAGTAATATCAGATATATTTCTATCCTGAGATATAGAGCAATATCAGATGTTAATCGGAAAAGAGTTATATCAAGGGTTTGATCATTGAACTTTTTTTTATTTCATCCTAATTAAGTTGTCTTGTACATGTGTTAAACTTGCCTTTCTACTAATGCATAATGCAGTTTGACCTTCCACTGCTTGGCCATATCGGTTGGACTGGCACCCTCTTGCCGATCTAGTAAACAGATGATAGAGAGGGATCTGTGGTAGTGCAGCTAAAGCTGAAGCAGGTACGTATTTTGAAAGAGATGTTTAAAAAAATGAAGGGATTTAATAGGGTGGGTCCAGGCAGTTTGCACGTCCAAAATGACTCCAGTAGATTCCTATCCCAGCTGTACGTCGGGTAGTTTTACATCAAGTTTTTTTTGTTATGGCCACTTCCGTTAGCCGATTTGGTTCTGGTCTCCACGACGTAACTTACCCCACCCAGGTTGTAAAATTACCTCGCATCTTTGTTCCCTAAGGTGGTTTGGTACGGGACCGATTCGTTTTTCTATGCCTTCCCGGCTGCTTCTCTCTTGTGGTTTGGGTGTGCAGCGAGTGGTTTGGCTGGGGTGAGGAATAACGATTCCTCACCCTGGGTGTGTGTGTGTCTCATGCCACGTGTGCATGCTGACAAAAAATACAGCGCCACATCAGCACATTATACGTCTGGTGGATGAGATTATCACCGTATTTGTACGCTTGTGTCAAGTTCTAAACCAGTTCAGCGTATTTTTCAAGTTTAGGCACTAAAGTAAACATCGATGATAAGTTTAAACACCATTGATGATATTACCTCTAGAGTATATCAAAGCAACTTTCTAAAAGCGGGAGAGAAACACTAGACATCCGCGAAGCTAGTCACGACTCCCTCATCACTCAATTCAAATAATTGGGTTGAGAAACTGACTGCATCACAGGTAAACATTTGGTGCATTGATTTTTTTGTGAGAAATCTTTTGTGCATACTTTTTTTTGCGAGGGTGAAAAGATTTTATTCCAAGTTTATAGGGTTACAATCGAGAGGCACGAGTTCCTCCACACAAGGTGGACTCCTACCTAGCCATACATCAGTAGTACTCTCCGTACGGCTATATAAAGCCAACCGATCTGCTACCCTATTCTGATCACGTTTAATCGTCGAAGGAATAAACTCCCTATCACCCATGAGAAGTTGGATCTCAGCAACTAGATGTCCATAAGAGGAATGGGAAAGACGGTCTCCTTTCAACGCCTGCAGTGCTTCTGAGGAATCTGACTGAACTATGACAGGCAATTCAGAATGTTGAATAGCCAAGGTCATACCTTGCATTAAGGCATGTATCTCAGCCTCCAGAGCGTTATTGCAGTTGAAAATGCATCTGTAGGCTACAAAAATAACACCGCCATCAGTTCGTCGCAGGACCATACCCACCGCAGCCGAACCGTCTGAGTCAGGATAAGCGCCGTCAACCGATAAGGCGACCGAACCCACTAGTGGTCTCGGCCAAGGTTGACGAACAACTGCAGCTCGCCGTAACACCGGGGCTTCCTCCTTCAACTGCATCTTTCCTTTCAAAATTTCTTCAGTGGTAAACTTTCTTAACAAATGCAAAGAAGACATGTAGCTCTATAGATACTCTACTGTCACATCGGTGGTTGGAACGGACTTGCCATGAGCCAAGTCTGACCGCAGAGACCAAATCCTCCATATTAGCATAATGGTGCAGTCCCGCATGTGACCATGACAGTTAAGCAGAATATTTAGTAGCCATTCATTGTCTGAATCCTATAGAAGTTCCTGATCAGGGAGATCCCATACTTGGCGCATCTTCGTCCACACCTGACGAGCATGCTCACAAGACACTAGGGCATGGAAGTTTGTTTCTTTCTCCGTACCACAAAGCGGGCAAGTAGCTCGCGTCGAGATGTGTCGATATTTCTTGCACCCGTTTGTCACCAGTGCGCCGGACACAGCTTTCCATGCAAGAATCCGCATCTTTAGGGGAACCTTGGCCTCCCAGACTCGTCGCAGATCGGTCGCTGGCCCCCCGGTACAGCACATGACGCACCCAACCCCATATGCATATGGACAGTCGCAAGCCGGTACGCCCTCCTCTCACTGTAAACCTTCCACTTTTCTCCGGCAACCAAGCGAGGAAATCTTATCCCCTCCTAGGTGGCGTACGGATTTTCAGGATTTCTCGGACATCCATATCCCAAAAATATTGCCGGAGTCTTTGTACATTCCAGGCTCCGGACTCTTCAAGAAAATCAGCCACCCAATGATACCTGCAGGTACCCTTTGGGCTGATAGGTTTGAAATCATGCCCCCTTGGACACTACTAGGGAAATGCTTATACAAAGGATCTCACCAGTAGCGCTTGTTCAAGGAAAGCGCTGCTGCTACATAGCAGTAGCGCTTGGGCAGCATGGGCGCTGCTACTATGATCATAGCAGCAGCACTGAACCTATAAAACGCGCTACTACTACAATTGACAGACCGTTCCAGGTATGCTAGGGATAGTGGTAGCGCTCAGGTTTTGCAAGCGCTACTACTATGCATCTTAGCAATAGCGCTTTTTCCCCGACCAGCGCTACTGATAAATTCAGTCCCCCCCCC
>NW_021181996.1:0-1283 GCF_002162155.2 Triticum dicoccoides | reverse complement strand
GGCTGCGCGACAAAATTTTGCGATTATCACTTTGAGGGAACTTATTATGACAGAAAGTGTGATTAACACAATTTTTTGCATCAAGGCACTAGCACGTACTTTTACATGAACGACATCAAAGAAACAAAGTTTCTCATATAGAAAGTGGATTTCATCAAGAAAATGGTGCCCCTTCCATCACCTGCGCCTCAGTCCAGTCAACTAGTTCACCTTCCTCCTCATCACGGTACTGTTGGAAATATGCCCTAGAGGCAATGATAAATTAGTTATTATTATATTTCCTTGTTCATGATAATCGTTTATTATCCATGCTTTAATTGTATTGACAGGAAACTCAGATACATGTGTGGGTACATAGACAACACCATGTCCCTAGTAAGCCTCTAGTTGACTAGCTCGTTGATCAATAGATTGTTACGATTTCCTGACCATGGACATTGGATGTCATTGATAACGGGATCACATCATTAGGAGAATGATGTGATGGACAAGACCCAATCCTAAGCCTAGCACAAAGATCATAGTTCGTATGCTAAAGCTTTTCTAATGTCAAGTATTATTTCCTTAGACCATGAGATTGTGCAACTCCCGAATACCGTAGGAATGCTTTGGGTGCACCAACCGTCACAACGTAACTGGGTGGCTATAAAGATGCACTACGGGTATCTCCGAAAATGTCTGTTGGGTTGGCACGAATCGAGACTGGGATTTGTCACTCCGGTAAAACGGAGATGTATCTCTGGGCCCACTCGGTAGGACATCATCATAATGTGCACAATGTGACCAAGGGGTTGATCACGGGATGATGTGTTACGGAACGAGTAAAGAGACTTGCCGGTAACGAGATTGAACAAGGTATCGGCATACCGATGATCGAATCTCGGGCAAGTACAATACCGCTAGACAAAGGGAATTGTATACGGGATCGATTGAGTCCTTGACATCGTGCTTCATCCGATGAGATCATCGTGGAACATGTGGGAGCCAACATGGGTATCCAGATCCCGGTGTTGGTTATTGACCGGAGAACGTCTCGGTCATGTCTGCATGGTTCCCGAACCCGTAAGGTCTACACACTTAAGGTTCGATGATGCTAGGGTTATAAAGGAAGTTTGTATGTGGTTACCGAATGTTGTTTGGAGTCCCGGATGAGATCCCGGATGTCTCGAGGAGTTCCGGAATGGTCCGGAGGTAAATATTTATATATGGGAAGTCTTGTTTTGGTCACCGGAAAAGTTTCAGATTTTATCAGTAACGTACCGGGACCACCGGGAGGGTCCCGG
>NW_021181995.1:0-1307 GCF_002162155.2 Triticum dicoccoides | reverse complement strand
TTCCTACGCGCACACAGGATCATGTGATGCATAGCAACGAGAGGAGAGTGTTGTCTACGTACCCAACGCAGACCGACTGCGGAAGCAATGACACGACGTAGAGGAAGTAGTCGTACGTCTTCACGATCCAACCGATCAAGCACCGAAACTACGGCACCTCCGAGTTCGAGCACACGTTCAGTTCGATGACGATCCCCGGACTCCGATCCAGCAAAGTGTCGGGGAAGAGTTTCGTCAGCACGACGGCGTGGTGACGATCTTGATGAACTACAGCAGCAGGGCTTCGCCTAAACTCCGCTACAGTATTATCGAGGAATATGGTGGCAGGGGGCACCGCACACGGCTAATGAATCGATCACGTGGATCAACTTGTGTCAACTTGTCTGTTTAGAGGTGCCCCTGCCTCCGTATATAAAGGAGTAGAGGAGGGAGGCTGGCCGGCCAAAGGGGGGGAGGCGCAGGAGAGTCCTACTCCCACTGGGAGTAGGATTCCCCCTCCAATCCTAGTCCAACTAGGATTCCTCGGAGGGGAAGGGAGAGAAGGGGGCCGGCCACCTTCTCCTAGTCATAATAGGACTAGGGGAGGGGGAAGAGGCGCAGCCACCTTGGGCTGCCCCTTTCTCCTTTCCACTAAGGCCCATGATGGCCCATATGGCTCCCGGGGGGTTCCGGTAACCTCCCGGTAACCCGGTAAAATCCCGATTTCACCCGGAACACTTCCGATGTCCAAACATAGGCTTCCAATATATCAATCTTTACGTCTCGACCATTTCGAGACTCCTCGTCATGTCCGTGATCACATCCGGGACTCCGAACAACCTTCTGTACATCAAAATTCATAAACTCATAATATAACTGTCATCGTAACCTTAAGCGTGCGGACCCTACGGGTTCGAGAACAATGTAGACATGACCGAGACATGTCTCTGGTCAATAACCAATAGCGGGACCTGGATGCCCATATTGGCTCCTACATATTCTACGAAGATCTTTATCGGTCAGACCGCATAACAACATACGTTGTTCCCTTTGTCATCGGTATGTTACTTGCCCGAGATTCGATCGTCGGTATCCAATACCTAGTTCAATCTCGTTAACGGCAAGTCTCTTTACTCGTTCCATAATACATCATCTCACAACTAACATATTAGTTGTAATGCTTGCAAGGCTTATGTGATGTGTATTACCGAGAGGGCCCAGAGATACCTCTCCGACAATCGGAGTGACAAATCCTAATCTCGAAATACGCCAACCCAACATCGACCATTGGAGACACCTGTAGTACTCCTTTATAATCACCCATTTAC
>NW_021181994.1:0-1349 GCF_002162155.2 Triticum dicoccoides | reverse complement strand
TTGTTGCCCTAATGCATTAAAAGAGAGCAGGAGCGAGAGAGTAGGATTGTATCGGAATGAACAAGGGGGTTTTGCTTGCCTGGCACTTCTGAAGATAATATAGTTCTTCATCGGTGTCATCGAATTCATCGTCGGTATGTCGTCTACTGAGAGGGAACAAACACCGGCAAACAAGGAAGAACACAATTAATGCAATGCACATTCACATGAATGACATGTCATGTTAAGGTACTGAATTCACCTAATGCAATATCTAGCCAAGTTAATTGAAGTGGAACTCGAACAAGAACAAATTCCAACTCCAAATGTTATTTCATAATTTGCCCTAATCATCGTTTGTCATATTCAGTGAGGTTAACTTGTTCAAACATGCATGATCATGGCATAAACAGATTCTTCATATTTTTCTGATCATTTTTCATATATAACTTATTTCCATTGGAGTTACGGTTGAATTTCTATGATTTATTGAAGTTTAGGGCATTTTGAATTTCTTGAATTAATTTAAATCCACAAAACCTATTACTGCGTCAGCATGACTTCACGGTGACGTCAGCAAGTCAACGGGCGTTGTCCAGGTCAAATCTGACCTGTGGGACCCATATGTCAGTGTACTTAGTTTAACTAAATTTAATTAGTACTAATCCTAATTAACTAGCAGGGCTGGGCCCCACCTGTCATTGACCCAAGGGGTCAAACTGGGCCCACCCGTGGTCAACTGAGTCAGCGGGGTCAATCCCGCCGGCGACTCGACGCCGGCGAGGCCCGAGACGGTGGCGCGGCTCGGATTTGAGCTTCAGGCGGTGGTTTTGGACGCGGTTTGCGGCTACGGAAAGCTAGGAGTCTTGCGCATCCAACGGAGGCAACAACTCGCGACGGAGTGGGCTAAATCGACGACGGCGGCAGCTTTTGCGGCGGCCGGAGTTTGGCGGGGAGGGGAGAAGGGGCTACGGTGCACTAGAGGAGGAGCGGGTGGTGGCTACGAGCTCCTGGTGCTGCGCTGAGCACGACGGTGGGCTCGGGAGCGAGCTGCGGTGGCTGTGGCCACGGCCACGCCATGGCCGGCGGCGAGAAACTCTCGGCCGCGGTGGGAGATGGGGCTAGGGGGCGAGAACGGAGGGGGCGAGCACAGGAGAAGCAGCAGGGGCTCACAGCGGATCCATTCGAGGCGGAGACGAGGCCGGGGGAGCGTCGGAGGCAGCACAGGGTCGCCGGAGATCCGGGCAGCCGAAGGTAGAAGACGACGATGGCGGCGACGTTGCAGGGCTTCCGGAGGGCCGTGGATCGGTGGGGAGGAAGAGAGGGTCGAGGCGGAGCTTCTGAGCTCAGCGGAAGGGCGAGGGGTGGCC
>NW_021181993.1:78057-79083 GCF_002162155.2 Triticum dicoccoides | reverse complement strand
CAGAATCGGCCAAAACTGCGACTGATAACCGACACATAAGCGCACCCCAGGGTTTGTAAATCGTGGAAATCACTCCGGGACCCTGAAACAGTGAGTAATAGTCCAAGAAACGGGTCAGAATCGGCCAAAACTGTGAGTGTTAATGACCGACACATAAGCGCAGCTTGGGGTTCAACAACTATAGAAATCTCTTTGGGACCCCAAAACGGTGAGTAATAGTCCAAGAAACGGGCCAGAATTGGCCAAAACTGTGAGTGTTAATGACCGAAACATAAGCGCACCTTGGGGTTCAACAACTATGGAAATCTCTTTGGGACCCCAAAACGGCGAGTAATAGTCCAAGAAACGGGCCAGAATTGGCCAAAACTTCGAGTGTTGATGACCGACATGTAAACACACCCCTGGGTTCGTTAATCGTGGAAATCACTCCGAGACCCCAAAACAGCGAGTAATCGTCCACGAAATGGGCTAGAATCGGCCAAAACTATGAGTGTTGATGACCGACACGTAAGCGCACCTTGGGGTTCAACAACTATGGAAATAACTCCGAGACCGCAAAATAGTGTTTAATAGTCCACGAAACGGGCCAGAATCGGCCAAAACTGTGAGTGTTGATGACCGACACATAAGCGCACCTTCGGGTTAAACAACTATGAAAATCGCTTTGGGACCCAAAAACGGTGAGTAATAGTCCAAGAAACGGGCCAGGGTCGGCCCAAACTATGAGTGTTGATGACCAACAGATAAGCACATGTTGGGGTTCAACAACTATGTAAATCGCTTCGGGACCCCAAAACAGTGAGTAATAGTCCACGAAAAGGGCCTTAATCGGCCCAAACTGTGAGTGTTGATGACCGACACATGAGCGCAACTTGGGGTTCAACTACTATGGAAATCGCTCTGAGACCCCATAACGGTGAGTAATAGTCCAAGAAATGGGCCAGAATCAGTCAAAACTGTGATTGTTGATGACCGAAACGTAAGCACACCTTGGTGTTCAACTACCATCGAAATCGCTTCGGGACC
>NW_021181993.1:76727-77678 GCF_002162155.2 Triticum dicoccoides | reverse complement strand
CGGGACCCCAAAACAGTGAGTAATAGTCCAAGAAACGGGTCAGAATCGGCCAAAACTGTGAGTGTTAATGACCGACACATAAGCGCAGCTTGGGGTTCAACAACTATAGAAATCTCTTTGGGACCCCAAAACGGTGAGTAATAGTCCAAGAAACGGGCCAGAATTGGCCAAAACTGTGAGTGTTAATGACCGAAACATAAGCGCACCTTGGGGTTCAACAACTATGGAAATCTCTTTGGGACCCCAAAACGGCGAGTAATAGTCCAAGAAACGGGCCAGAATTGGCCAAAACTGCGAGTGTTGATGACCGACATGTAAACACACCCCTGGGTTCGTTAATCGTGGAAATCACTCCGAGACCCCAAAACAGCGAGTAATCGTCCACGAAATGGGCTAGAATCGGCCAAAACTATGAGTGTTGATGACCCACACGTAAGCGCACCTTGGGGTTCAACAACTATGGAAATAACTCCGAGACCGCAAAATAGTGTTTAATAGTCCACGAAACGGGCCAGAATCGGCCAAAACTGTGAGTGTTGATGACCGACACATAAGCACACCTTCGGGTTAAACAACTATGAAAATCGCTTTGGGACCCAAAAACGGTGAGTAATAGTCCAAGAAACGGGCCAGGGTCGGCCCAAACTATGAGTGTTGATGACCAACAGATAAGCACATGTTGGGGTTCAACAACTATGTAAATCGCTTCGGGACCCCAAAACAGTGAGTAATAGTCCACGAAAAGGGCCTTAATCGGCCAAAACTGTGAGTGTTGATGACCGACACATGAGCGCAACTTGGGGTTCAACTACTATGGAAATCGCTCTGAGACCCCATAACGGTGAGTAATAGTCCAAGAAATGGGCCAGAATCAGTCAAAACTGTGATTGTTGATGACCGAAACGTAAGCACACCTTGGTGTTCAACTACCATCGAAATCGCTTCGGGACC
>NW_021181993.1:74500-76358 GCF_002162155.2 Triticum dicoccoides | reverse complement strand
GAAATGGGCTAGAATCGGCCAAAACTATGAGTGTTGATGACCGACACGTAAGCGCACCTTGGGGTTCAACAACTATGGAAATAACTCCGAGACCGCAAAATAGTGTTTAATAGTCCACGAAACGGGCCAGAATCGGCCAAAACTGTGAGTGTTGATGACCGACACATAAGCGCACCTTCGGGTTAAACAACTATGAAAATCGCTTTGGGACCCAAAAACGGTGAGTAATAGTCCAAGAAACGGGCCAGGGTCGGCCCAAACTATGAGTGTTGATGACCAACAGATAAGCACATGTTGGGGTTCAACAACTATGTAAATCGCTTCGGGACCCCAAAACAGTGAGTAATAGTCCACGAAAAGGGCCTTAATCGGCCAAAACTGTGAGTGTTGATGACCGACACATGAGCGCAACTTGGGGTTCAACTACTATGGAAATCGCTCTGAGACCCCATAACGGTGAGTAATAGTCCAAGAAATGGGCCAGAATCAGTCAAAACTGTGATTGTTGATGACCGAAACGTAAGCACACCTTGGTGTTCAACTACCATCGAAATCGCTTCGGGACCCCAAAACGGTGAGTAATAGTCCACGAAACGGGTCAGATCGACAAAAACTGCGAGTGTTGACGACCGACACGTAAACGCGCCCGGGGTTCGTTAACCATGGAAATCGCTTCGGGACCCAAAACAGTGAGTAATAGTCAATGAAACGGGCCAGAATCGGCCAAAACTGTGAGCGTTCACGACCGAAACATAAGCGCACCTTAGGGTTCAACAACTATGGAAATCGCTTCCGGACCCCAAAACAGTGAGTAATAGTCCAAGAAACGGGCCAGAATCGGCCAAAACTGCGACTGATAACCGACACATAAGCGCACCCCAGGGTTTGTAAATCGTGGAAATCACTCCGGGACCCTGAAACAGTGAGTAATAGTCCAAGAAACGGGTCAGAATCGGCCAAAACTGTGAGTGTTAATGACCGACACATAAGCGCAGCTTGGGGTTCAACAACTATAGAAATCTCTTTGGGACCCCAAAACGGTGAGTAATAGTCCAAGAAACGGGCCAGAATTGGCCAAAACTGTGAGTGTTAATGACCGAAACATAAGCGCACCTTGGGGTTCAACAACTATGGAAATCTCTTTGGGACCCCAAAACGGCGAGTAATAGTCCAAGAAACGGGCCAGAATTGGCCAAAACTTCGAGTGTTGATGACCGACATGTAAACACGCCCCTGGGTTCGTTAATCGTGGAAATCACTCCGAGACCCCAAAACAGCGAGTAATCGTCCATGAAATGGGCTAGAATCGGCCAAAACTATGAGTGTTGATGACCGACACGTAAGCGCACCTTGGGGTTCAACAACTATGGAAATAACTCCGAGACCGCAAAATAGTGTTTAATAGTCCACGAAACGGGCCAGAATCGGCCAAAACTGTGAGTGTTGATGACCGACACATAAGCGCACCTTCGGGTTAAACAACTATGAAAATCGCTTTGGGACCCAAAAACGGTGAGTAATAGTCCAAGAAACGGGCCAGGGTCGGCCCAAACTATGAGTGTTGATGACCAACAGATAAGCACATGTTGGGGTTCAACAACTATGTAAATCGCTTCGGGACCCCAAAACAGTGAGTAATAGTCCACGAAAAGGGCCTTAATCGGCCAAAACTGTGAGTGTTGATGACCGACACATGAGCGCAACTTGGGGTTCAACTACTATGGAAATCGCTCTGAGACCCCATAACGGTGAGTAATAGTCCAAGAAATGGGCCAGAATCAGTCAAAACTGTGATTGTTGATGACCGAAACGTAAGCACACCTTGGTGTTCAACTACCATCGAAATCGCTTCGGGACC
>NW_021181993.1:74213-74490 GCF_002162155.2 Triticum dicoccoides | reverse complement strand
CGAAACATAAGCGCACCTTAGGGTTCAACAACTATGGAAATCGCTTCCGGACCCCAAAACAGTGAGTAATAGTCCAAGAAACGGGCCAGAATCGGCCAAAACTGCGACTGATAACCGACACATAAGCGCACCCCAGGGTTTGTAAATCGTGGAAATCACTCCGGGACCCTGAAACAGTGAGTAATAGTCCACGAAACAGGCCAAACCAGTGAGTAATAGTCCATGAAACGGGCCAAAATCGGCCAAAACTGTGAGTGTTGATGACCGACACATAAGC
>NW_021181993.1:70922-72792 GCF_002162155.2 Triticum dicoccoides | reverse complement strand
CTTGGGGTTCAACAACTACGAAAATCACTCCGGGACCGCAAAATAGTGAGTAATAGTCCAAGAAACGGGCCAGAATCGGCCAAAACTGCGAGTGTTGATGACCGACACGTAAACGCACCCCAGGGTTCGTTAATCGAGGAAATCACTACGGGACCCCAAAATAGTGAGTGATAGTCCACGAAACGGGCCAGAATCGGCCAAAACTGTGAGTGTTGATGACCGACACATAAGCGCACCTTGGGGTTCAACAACTATGCAAATAACTCTGGGAAAAATGGTGAGTAATAGTCCACGAAATGGGCCAGAATCGGCCAAAACTGCGAGTGTTGATGACCGACACGTAAACGCACCCCAGGGTTCGTTAATCGTGGAAATCACCCCCGGACCGCAAAATAGTGAGTAATAGTCCATGAAATGGGCCATAATCAGCCAAACTGTGAGTGTTCATGACCGACACATAAGCGCACCTTAGGGTTCAACAACTATGGAAATTGCTTCGGGTCCCCAAAACGGTGAGTGATAGTCCAAGAAACGGGCCAGAATCGGCCAAAACTATGAGTGTTGATGACCGACACATAGGGGTTCAACAACTATGGAAATAACTCTGGGACCCCAAAATAGTGAGTAATAGTCCACAAAACGGGCCAGAATCGGCCAAAACTGTGAGTGTTGATGACCGACACATAAGCGCACCTTGGGGTTAAACTATGAAAATCGTTTCGGGACCCAAAAACGGTGAGTAATAGTCCAAGAAACGGGCCAGGGTCGGCCAAAACTATGAGTGTTGATAACCGACACATAAGCACACGTTGGGGTTCAACAACTATGGAAATCGCTTTGGGACCCCAAAACAGTGAGTAATAGTCCACGAAACGGGCCAGAATCAGCCAAAATTGTGAGTGCTGATGACCGACACATAAGCGCCACTTGGGGTTCAACAACTATGGTAATCGCCCTGAGACCCCAAAATGGTGAGTAATAGTCCAAGAAATGGGCCAGGATCGGCCAAACCTGCGATTGTTGATGACCGAAACGTAAGCGCACCTTGGGGTTCAACAACCATGGAAATTGCTTCCGGACCCAAAACGTTGAGTAATAGTCCACGCAACGGGTCAGATCGAAAAAACCCACGAGTATTGATGACCGACACGTAAACACACCCGGGGTTCGTTAACCATGGATATTGCTTCGGGACCCCAAAACAGTGAGTAATAGTCAATAAACGGGCTAGAATCGGCCAAAATTGCTTCGGGACCCCGAAACGGTGAGTAATAGTCCAAGAAACGGGCAAGAATCGGCCAAAATTGTCAGTCTTAATGACCGACACATAAGCGCACCTTGGGGTTCAACAACTATGGAAATCGCTTTGGGACCCCAAAATGGTGAGTAATACTCCAAGAAACGGGTCAGAATCGGCCAAAACTATGAGTGTTAATGACCGAAACATAAGCGCACCTTAGGGTTCAATAACTATGGAAATCGCTTCGGGTGCCCAAAACGGTGAGTAATAGTCCAAGAAACGTGCCAGAATCAGCCAAAACTGCGAGTGTTGATGACCGACACGTAAACACACCCCAGGGTTTGTAAATCATGGAAATCACTCCAGGACCCCAAAACAGTGAGTAATAGTCCACGAAACGGGCCAGAATCGGCCAAAACTGTGAGTGTTGATGACCGACACATAATCGTAACTTGGGCTTCAACAACTATGGAAATTGCTCTAAGACCCCAAAACGGTGAGTAATAGTCCAAGAAACGGGCCAGAATCGGCCAAAACTGCGAGTGTTGATGACCGACACGTAAACGCACCCCAGGGTTCGTTAGTCGTGTAAATCACTCCCGGATCGCAAAATACTAAGTAATAGTCCAC
>NW_021181993.1:68136-69819 GCF_002162155.2 Triticum dicoccoides | reverse complement strand
TAATAGTCCACGAAACGGGTCAGATCGACAAAAACCGCGAGTGTTGATGACCGTCACATTAACGCGCCCGGGGTTCGTTAACCATGGAAATCGCTTCGGGACCCCAAAACTGTGAGTAATAGTCCATGAAACGGGCCAGAATCGGCCAAAACTGTGAGTGTTCATGACCGACACATAAGCGCAACTTGGAGTTCAACAACTATGGAAATCGCTTCGGGACCCCGAAACGGTGAGTATTGGTCCAAGAAACGGGCCAGAATCAGCCAAAACTGTCAGTGTTAATGACCAACACATAAGCACACCATGGGGTTCAGCAGCTATGGAAATCGCTTTGGGACCCCAAAATGGTGAGTAATAGTCCAAGAAACGGGCCAGAATCGGCCAAAACTGCGACTATTGATGACCGAAACATAAGCGCACCTTGGGGTTCAACAACTATGGAAATCATTCCGGGACCGCAAAATAGTGTGTAATAGTCAAAGAAACGGGCCAGAATCGGCCAAAACAGCGAGTGTTGATGACCGACACGTAAACGCGCACCAGGGTTCGTTAATCGTGGAAATCACTCCGGGACCCCAAAAGAGTGAGTAATAGTCCACGAAACGGGCTAGAATCGGCCAAAACTGTGAGTGTTGATGAACGACACATAAGCCCACCTTGGGGTTGAAGAACTATAGAAATAACTCTGGGACCCCAAAACGGCGAGTAATATTCCAAGAAACAGGCCAGAATCGGCCAAAACTGTGAGTGTTGATGACCGACACATAAGCGCACCTTGGGGTTCAACAACTAAAATCGATTCCGGACCCCAAAAGGGTGAGTAATAGTCCAAGAAACGGGCCAGAACCGGCTAAAACTATGAGTGTTGATGATCGACACATAAGCGCACATTAGGGTTCAACAACTATGGAAATCGCTTCGGGACCCCAAAACTGTGAGTAATAGTCCACGAAACGGGCCAGAATCGGCCAAAACTGTTAGTGTTGATGACCGACACATAAGCGTAACTTGGGGTTCAACAATTATGGAAATCGCTCTAAGACCCCAAAATGGTCAATAATCGTCCAAGAAATGGGCCAGAATTGGCCAAAACTACGATTGTTGATGACCGACACGGAAGCGCACCTTGGGGTTCAACCATGGAAATCGCTTCGGGCACTACTGGAATCAGGGAATTTGCCGTCTGCAAATTCTTTACCGTCAGCTAGCGGACGACAAAGAAGGTCTTTGCCATCAGGTAACAAGAAGCGTACGGCAAACAAATGGTAGACGGCAAAGAATGTCTTTGCCATCTGCCATTTCTTTGCCGTCCGCTGGCTGACGGCTGGGAATCTTTGCCATCCGCTGGCTGACGGAAAAGAATCTTTGCCATCCGCTGGCTGACGACAAAGAGGAAGGTGGCACCCACTAACGAAAAAACTTAACGGCCCCCCTCTTTGCCATCCGTAGTAGACTGCAAAGATAAACAAAAAGCGGATGGCAAAGGCGGGGCGGACGGCAAAGGCTAACCTAACTAACCTAACTAACGACTGAGCCCCCCCCCCGCCCCTTACTCTCTCTGTTTCTCCCTCTCTCCTCCCCGACGCCCAGATCCACCCATCGCGCCGCCCCCGCTGCCCGGCGCCGCCCCCGCCACCGCCCCCTCCCCCACCAGCCAACGCCCCACCATCCCGCAGCCCCGGC
>NW_021181993.1:41413-67042 GCF_002162155.2 Triticum dicoccoides | reverse complement strand
GACCCCGACACCAACACGACACCCCGACCCCCGAAACCTCCCGAAAAAATGCTCTTTGGCCTTCCAGAGTCCGACGGGGTCATATATTTGTGAATTATGAGTTAGGTCATATATTTTTTGATTTTGTTATGAAAAACATCATATATAATTGTGTTGATCGGGTAGATTTAAATGTGCAGTTGTTTCATCCTTCCGAGGTTTGGTGTTCGATGACCTCACCGTGCGTTTGACGAGCTCTGCCCCTTCATTCGTGGGTGAGCACAAATGACATGTCCTCCTCCCCATTAATTATTTTCTCTGTCCCGGTGTTCGTGCTGATGAAACTTGATAGCTAGCTATATATGTGTCTTGAATCATCAGTATGCGTAACCAATATGTGTCTCCCGTTCGAAAGTGTTATAGTTATAAATATGCATGCATTTGCATATTTATAACCTTGATTCTTTCGAATTGTCCAACCCTATCCATGGACAGCCCGAGTATGTGTAGATTGGGTTCATTTTCCCATATGCTTTGCTCCTGATCCGACGCATAAATTTCGTCAGTGCCTCCCCTGTTGTTCTCCGGGTACACACCCTCTCTGTTTATTGCAGAGACGTGTATCACGAGAACAGCGGGGAGGTGCTGCCGAAATTTTGCGTCGGATCCGGAGCATAGCATGAGAAAATGAACTCAATCTACACATACTCGGGTTGGATTAGGACCTATCATTACCTATTAGAGTGTAGGTTGCATGGACGTGATAAAATTGCAAAGTAGATCAACTGATGAATATATACATGGTGAATTATATATATATATATATTTGTTGTGTGTCCAGTAGCTCTGAAAGTCAAGATGAGCGATCGTGCGTGGATGTATACCGGTCACACTGGTCAGAACAAATGGAGCACTGAATGGTTCACAAAAACCAAGGGGTTTGTGCAAGCCGCATTTGAAAATGGCCAGGGGAAAACCTGGTGCCCTTGTTTCCGGTGCGGCAATTGGGAAAAGAGGACAAATGCTGAAATGGGCAAACACCTGCAGAAGAGTGGTTTTACGCCCGATTATACAGTGTGGACATATCATGGTGAGTCTGCTCAACAGGCAACCCAAGTATTCTATCTACCGTGGGCCTGCCAAACTAATCCAAATCTGAAAGGTTGGGATGTCGTTTATGAAGTGCTGCCACGTGCTAGACTATCTCCCCCAAAGGAAGAGGATTATGAACCTCACATTAACCCAGACACATATGAAGGAAAATTCTTCCAAGAGACACGTCTTTCTGAAAAGCGTTTCAAGAACTGCTATACTTCACCCCAAAACATAGAAGTAGACAGCGAGAGTGAATCCGACATGACCCCGGAGGAGGAACAAGAAGAGCCGGAACAAGAAGAGGTTACTGCTGTGGATAACCTGTCAATGCTTGACCGATTATGTCAAGGTGGCCTTCCACATGTTGATGCCACTGAACCCTATGAGCCCGTCATTGATTATAGTGATGATGATGATTATGCATTTATTGATGATACTGATTGAGATTATTAGTAGTGTCAGGTATTCAATTTTTTCTGTTGTACTTGATGATGATACACTTAAGTGATATACATATTATTATTCATGTCGGTATTTTTTTATGTTGTACTAATTTCGTTTACCCTTTGTCATGGCAGGTGTTGAAAGATGGAAGGGGAGCCGACTGAGGCCAAGGACAAACGTGCCCAAATTGAAGGTGTGCCACATCATCAAGGCAGCTCCAGCTTATATCAGTTCGGGCAAAACTGGGTATGTGATTTGCTTCATGATTAATGCAATTCATTCATCATGCTAGCTTGAGCCCTTTAATTACTAATTTACTTTGTTTCTCTCTTTTAGGCATGCTACAATAAGACGGATAAGGTGCCAGAGGGGTACGACCTGTATGCCATGGCCCACACTGCCTCTTACAAGAAAGTCAAGGGGAAGGCGAGGAAAGGGGAGGACTTTAACCCGAGCCAGATTCCCATTGATCCAGAGCAGGTGATGATATCTGGTGGCGGAAGATCTCGTGGCTCCATTGCCATTGATCCAAAGATTGCTCCTGAGACCACGGTGAGTTTAATTTGAATGGACGTTACTTGCTAGTCTTAACATTTGAGTGTCATCATGCTAACGAAACATTGGAAATGATCTTTGGTGCAGCGTAACTCCAGGCAAGCATCACACGATCCTTCTCCAGCTACTGGCATGAGCTAGCCCGCTCCTACACCTCCATGATCACGGTAAGTTTCTCTAGTTTTTTGCTTAACAAATGCATAAAGACCTAGACTTAGCTTTATTTCCTCCAATATGCTTACCTTAATGACCTAGAGTTAGCTTCTTTTCCTCCAAAATGACTTAATAAGCTTACTGACCTCCAAAACCAGCCATTTTACCTAACTTAGCTCTAAAACGATCTATACTTAGCTTTGTATCCTCCAAAATGACCTAAGTTAGTTGTAATATGCTTAGTTAACTAGGTTTGCTCAATAATGACATGTACTTAGCTTACTTATGTAAAAAAACGGCATAATTAGCTTAGTTAGCTCATAAATGATCCATTTTACCTAAGTTAGCTCTAAAATGACCCATTTTACCTTAGTTAGCTCATAAATGATCCATTTTACCCAAGTTAGCTTTAAAATGACCCATTTTACCTAGATTATCTCCAAAATGATCCATTTTACCTAGATTATCTCCAAAATGATCCATTTTACCTACGTTAGCTCTAAAATGACCCATTTTACCTACGTTAGCTCCAGAATGACCCATTTTACCTACGTTAGCTCCAAAATGACCCATCTTGCCTACGTTAGCTCTAAAATGATGCATTTTACCTAAGTTATGTCATAAACGACCCATTTCACCTAAGTTACCTCACAAATGATGGAGGGCTTCTTCTTCTCGTCTTCTTCTTCTAGTCACCTTTTCCTCACTTTCTTATTTGCCATTTTGCAGATTTCATTCACTTCTCGGAAGCTAGCTTGCTATGATGGAGTGCTTGTTTTTTATTTCATTCTCTTCTAGTATTATTCTATCTTGCTACGATGGTACTTGCTATCTTGATGAAACTTTGCATTGTAATATGTATGTGCAACTTCCTAATGGTTGCACCTTATGTGTGTGTGCAACTTGCTATGTATGAATAGATGGAACTATATATGTATGTATGATGAAACTTATGTGTTGGATATGTCATATGTTTGTTGTTAAATAGCCCTGTGAAATATATATATATATATATATGTCATATATATTTGCTGTGAAAATTTTGGATTTAAAAAAAAGAAAAAAAAGAGGCAATGCATGATCTTTGCCGTCCGCCGCTGATGGCACATGATCCTTTGCCGTCCGCCGCGGACGGCAAAGAAGACACTTGGCAGCCACCTGTGCTCCCTGGGAACTAACCCATTTGGCCAGTTTGCCTACAGTGACAGACGGCAAAGGATCACCACATTTGCCTACAGTGGCGGACGACAAAGCCTAGGTGGGCAGTGACGTCCAGCTAACGTCACCCGGCAGATAGCAAAGGCCAGATAACTTTTGTTGTCAGCAGCTGACGGCAAAGGCTGCCGTTAGCCATCTAACGTACTAACAGCGTATTTATTGCCGTCAGCTTTCTTTGCCGTCCACTGCTTATGGCAAAGTACCCTTTGCCGCCAGCCTCCGGTAGCAGACGACAAAGTAGCTCTTTGCCGATCCCTACTTTGCCGGAGCCTTTTGCCGTCCGTGGAAGACGGCAAAGGCCTTTGCCGTCCGCCCCAGTGAACGGGAAAGTAGCTGATTCCTGTAGTGGGGACCCCAAAACGGTGAGTAATAGTCCACAAAATGGGCCAGATCGATAAAAACCGCGAGTGTTGATGACCGACACGTAAACGTGCCCGGGGTTCGTTAACCATGGAAATCGCTTCGGGACCCCAATACAGTGAGTAATAGTCCATGAAACGGGCCAGAATCGGCCATAGCTATGAGTGTTCATGACCGACACATAAGCGCAACTTGGGGTTCAACAACTATGGAAATCGCTTTGGGACCCCAAAACGGTGAGAAATAGTACAAGAAACGGGCCAGAATTGGCCAAAACTATGAGTGCTGACGACCGACACATAAGCGCACGTTGGGGTTCAACAACTATGGAAATCGCTTCGGGACCCCAAAACATGAGTAATAGTCCACGAAATAGGCCAGAATCGTCCAAAACTTTGAGTGTTGATGACCGACACATAAGCGTAACTTGGGGTTCAACAACTATGGAAATCGCCCTAAGACCCCAAAATGGTGAGTAGTAGTCCAAGAAATGGGCTAGAATCGGCCAAAACTGCGATTGTTGATGACCGACACGTAAGCGCACCTTGGAGTTCAACAACCATTGAAATTGCTTCGGGACCCCAAAATGGTGAGTAATAGTCCATGAAACGGGCCAGATCGACAAAAACCGCGAGTGTTGATGACCGACACGTAAACACGCCCGGGGTTCGTTAACCATGGAAATCGCTTTGGGACCCCAAAACGGTGAGTAATAGTCCAAGAAACGGTCTAGAATTGGCCAAAACTGTCAGTGTTAATGACCGAAACATAAGCGCACCTTGGGGTTCAAGTACTATGGAAATCGCTTCGGGACCCCAAAACTGTGAATAATAGTTTAAGAAACGGGCCAGAATCGGCCAAAACTATGAGTGTTGATGACCGTCACGTAAACGCACCCCAGGGTTCGTTAATCATGCAAATCACTCTGGGACTCCAAAACAGTGAGTAATAGTCCACGAAACGGGCCAGAATCGGCCAAAACTATGAGTGTTGATGACCAACACATAAGCGCACCTTGGGGTTCAACAACTATGGAAATAACTCCGGGACCCCAAACTAGTGAGTAATAGTCCTCGAAACAGGCCAGAATCGGCCAAAACTATGAGTGTTGATGACCGACACATAAGCGCACCTTGGGGTTAAACTACTATGAAAATCGCTTCGGGACCCAAAAACGGTGAGTGTCCAAGAAACGGGCTTGGGTCGGCCAAAACTATGAGTGTTGATGACCGACACATAAGCACATGTTGGGGATATAAATACTGAGTGTAAACCGCCCAGGAGGGGCCGGTTCACCTTCAACTACACTGAAGCCCATGAAGACCTGGAAGATGGCGCTTTACTTATGAAGCTAGAGGCCCAAAGCCCAAAGGCGGATTAGGGCCCATAGTGGTAAACCGCCATAGTTGTATAACTTGTAATTTAAGTTAGGGAGGTAGAGACTTAGCCGGACACTTGTATGAGCCAGCCTCGGAGCTCTTTAAACCGGCCGGGCGTCAACCTGTGTATATAAGGGGACGACCCGGCGGTCCAGGGACAAGAAAGAACAACTCGAAATCCAGGCATGGCGTGTTTGCTCCCTAGTAATGGAAACCCCAATAATCCCATCACAACTAGACGTAGGCTTTTACCTTCATCATAAGGGGCCGAACTAGTATAAAACTCCCGTTTCCTTTGTCCGGTTTACCCCCCTTAAGCTAACCCGTCATGATGGCTCCACGACTAAGTCCTTTCACAAGGACATCTAACGTGATATTTCCACTACAGTTGGCGCCCACCGTGGGGCTATCGCACGATGGTTTCGAGTTCTTGAAGGGCAACTTTGAAGGACTCAAAGGGTACGCGGTTGGCCGGATGACCAAGAGTTGTCGCGGCAAGCTCTGCATCGACGACGCAGGGTGGAGCCCCGAGGCCGGCTCAATTGAGTACGGGTACAGGGTCCCCTTTGGCGGAATTCATGTTTTCATCGGCAAGATCAGCGAACCGGGCCCTGAGCCGGACATCTGCACCAACCTCGTCGAGACAGCTCAGCGTGCAAGCCCCGCTCGAATTCAGCCCGACATGAAGCGTGCGTTCCTAGGATATGTCCACGGGATCGGATCTGAACCAGTGTCCGAAGGTGAGACGGTCGCTTATTCCGATGGAGAATCATCCACCGGCGAAACCGAGTCCCTATACCAAGTTGATGACAGTGTGTTCGAAGGGTATTCCGATGGCACCAGTATTCCGGAATTCCTTGAACCGCCAAACCGAGTCGCAATCTTCATGGCCGGAACACAACCAACTTTGCAAAATTCTACTGCACCGGCATCCGGACCAGCAGCTGGGGCAGGAGGCCCCGCGCGCCGGCTGGCTCAAGTTCTGTCTAGTTTGTTGGATGCCTGGACGACGTTATTGGCCACAACAGGTACCCCGAAGACTCAAGATCGGCATAACGTAGAGGTCGCTAACTTACGGGATCAGATAACTCAGGCCAAAGAGGACTTGGAGGATGAGGAGACCAGGATGGCTGAGAGCGGGCCATTTTAGATGCCCAGGCGCAGAGGATTCAAGCCAATAATTATCGACTTTTGCTGGATCAAAATGCCTCGAATGAAGTATTGAGGAGGAGACTTCAATCCTGCCTGCCGGCGGATTATAATGCAATGAACCTCTTCAGTACGCCAGGGGCCGGAACCAGCAACCCGGCAGCAGTAAACTGGACTGTCGTGCCAAGGACCGGAGTTCCGGATCAACCTCAGATGATGGGTCCACCTCGACGAGTAGACAACCCTCTACGGTATACCAGACCCCCGCCGGGTCACTTCTCTACCCCTTTGGATAATATGATAGCAGCAGCGTCCCGGCTGGCAGCTATTCCGATGGAGGGTGAATCGCCAGCGGCGGTTGAGACACGGCGGGCCAAGGATCTTCTTCAAACTGCTATGGTGCAGCAGCAGGCTTACTCATATAGCCGAGACAGGATTCACACGACCCCACGTCCGAGCAAAAGCTATAGCAGGCATATAGATGAACCGAAGGTGTCCAGCAGTGCACGGCAGCATACTTTCCCTCAAGGACCCAATCCAGTGTGTGGTGAAGTGAACGCTCAGGACGTGGTGGATAATGGCAGAGCACGAAGGGAGGCGCTTTAGCAGCACAATATGCGGGTCATTATCAACCCGCCCCGATTCAGTCAGCAGCGTCAGTAGACCGAGGCACTGGGCTTGCCTTCAGTTCCTGGGGAGTACTGTGTCTCATTCCGGCTCTCCATAATGTGCGGCTACCTAAGGATTTCAAGGGTCCATGTAAGGTGCCTAATTACACCGCTGATCAGCCGCGTGAGGCATGGGTTAAAAGTTATGAGATGGCAATGGAGAAGCTGGATGTGGATGAAGCGGCCTGTGCAAAATAATTTATGATGATGTTGGAAGGGACAGCCCGCACCTGGTTGAAGAACCTGCCAGCTAACTCCATCGAGTCATGGGACCAATTGAAGGCTCGCTTTATAGCAAATTTCAAGGATACATGCAAAAGCATATGTCCATATTGGATCTGGATGCCCGTGTTCAAGGAGAGAACGAGTCAACAACTCATTGGGTGCGCCGGGTTTTGGAAGTTTTGCACTCGTCATACCGCATTAACGTTGTCCAAGCAATCATAACGCTGGAGCGTAATTGCCGGTTTAAGTCACTGAAGATGAAGTTGGGATGGCTCAAGCGCCACTGCAATGACATGGGAACCCTTATGGCAGCCTTGGTAAAGTATGCCGATTCTGAAGAGGAGAAACCGGAGAAGGGAAAGAAGAACGGTGGTGCAAAGGGACAACATCACAACCAATGAAGCCATGTGAATAATGGTAAGCATAAAGCAGATAGCTCAGATTTTGTGGCTAACACCAATATGCAGCGTCGTAAAGGTAAACCGCCCCAGCGCGGTGGAGGGATGAATCTGGAGCTTTTGTTAAACCAGCCCTGCCCAAAGCACGGGACCAAGGAGGTTCCAGCAACACATCTTTGGAAAGATTGTCACATTATGAAGGAGTTCAAAAACTCTGATCTCTACCGGTATGATCAGGGTCCATCGGGCGGTTCAGGTCCAGGTTTTCATGATGGCGGCGGTTCAAACTCTGGATTTCAGAATAATCAGGGCAACCAGAACAACCAAGGTGGTAATAACCAACAGAATAATCAAGGGAATCAGAGTCACCCAAAGCAGTTGAATGGTGGGAAGTATCATATGTTCACTACTAGTTTGTGCAAGCGTGATCAGAAGCTTCACAAAAGAGCAGTTAATGCTGTTGAACTGGCAGTGCCGTGTTACTTGTGGTGGTCCGAGCAGCCCATTGTGTGGAGCAGAGAGGATCATCAACCCCGGGTTGACAATCCGGGTCATCTAGCTTTGGTGGTGGCGCCTCAGGTGGGAGGTTATAAGTTTACCAAGGTGCTGATGGATGGAGGGAGCACTATCAACATCTTGTACTATGGGACTTCCCATCGCACGGGGTTGACAGACAAGAGTCTTAAACCGTCAAACACTAATTTTCATAGTGTAGGTAAATTGGCGTATCCTGTTGGCAAGATCACTTTGGAGGTTGTGTTTGGGGATGAACATGATTCCAGGTCTGAAACATTGACCTTTGAAGTGGTGAAAATCCAGAGCCCATATCATACACTGTTTGGACGACCAGCTTACGCGAAGTTCATGGCAAGGCCTTGTTACATTTATTTACAGCTCAAGATGCCGGGTCATAAGGGGACCATCACAGTTCACGGAAGTCGTAAGATTGCTTTGGATTGCGAGGAAGGTGATGCGGCCTATGCTGAGTCGGTTTGTGCTACACAGGAGTTGAAGTTCTATAAGGACAATGTTGATCCGGCAGACATGACCCCTCTGAAGAAGCCCACCACTGAGCATGACCAGACCCTGAAGTTCAAACCGGCAGATGAGACTAAACTTGTTGATTTTGTTCCCGGTGATTCATCAAAGCAGTTTAGGATCAGCACCAATCTGGATCCGAAATAGGAAAGCACGCTCATCGAGTTCATCCGTGAGAACCAGAACATTTTTGCACGGAAGCCTTTTGACATGCCAGGTGTACCGAGGGAACTCGCTGAGCACACTCTGAAAAATGATCCCAAGTTTAAACCGGTCAAGCAGTTCCTTCACCGCTTTAACGAGGAAAGACGCAAGGCCATTGGTGAGGAGGTAGCCCGGCTGTTAGGTGCGGGGTTTATCGTCGAAGTGTTTCACCCTGAGTGGTTGGCTAATCTTGTGCCGGTTCTTAAGAAAAACGGCACTTGGCGCATGTGTGTGGACTACACACAGATCTGAACAAAGCTTGTCCAGCGGATCCTTATGCTCTCCCGCGTATTGATCAGATCATTGATGCGACGGCGGGTTGTGAGCGTTTGAGTTTCCTGGATGCTTATTCAAGCTATCATCAGATCAAAATGGCAGTTAAGGACCAAGAGAAAACAACCTTCATCACTCCTTTTGGAGCCTTCTGCTATGTTTCTATGCCTTTTGGGCTCAAGAGTGCCCAGGCAACATACCAGCGCTGTGTGCAAAATTGTCTTCACACTCAGATTGGGCCCAATGTTCATGCCTATGTGGATGACATTGTAGTAAAATCGAGGAAGAAGGAGACATTGATAGATGATCTCAAGGAAACCTTTGACAATCTTCGGGTTTATAAGATGATGCTTAATCCGGACAAGTGTGTTTTTGGTGTTCCGGCAGGCAAGCTTCTAGGTTTTTTGGTGTTCAACAGAGGCATTGAGGCTAATCCAGAGAAGATCAAAGCGATTACATCTTTGGCTAAACCGGCGTGCATTAATGATGTTCAACGTCTGGCAGGTCGAATTGCAGCCCTAAAACGGTTTATCAGCCGCTTAGGAGAGAAGGCGATCCCTCTATATCAGATGTTGAAGAAAACAGACACTTTTGTCTAGAGTAATGCGGCTGATGCGGCGTTTGAAGACTTGAAGCGGCAATTGGCTGAACCGCTGGTCCTTGCTGCTCCGGTTGACGAGGAGCCTTGTTATTGTACGTGGTCGGTAAGGCCCGTGCTGTCAGTGTGGTAATTGTGGTTGAGCGGAAGGAGGCTGGAAAGGAATATCCCGTTCAACGACCGGTTTACTATATCAGTGAGGTGCTCATCGAGTCAAAGCAACGATATCCGCATTGGCAGAAGCTGGTATACGGGGTTTTTATGGCGAGTTGGAAGCTCAAGCAATACTTTCAAGGCCATCCCATCACAGTGGTCAGTTCTGCTCCTTTGGGCGATATAATTCAGAATAGGGAGGCAACTGGCCGGGTTGCAAAGTGGGCAATTGAGCTTGGTCCACATGGGTTGAAGTATATGCCTCCAACGGCCATCAAATCTCAGGCGCTTGTTGATTTCATCAATCATTGGACCGAGTTACAGGCACCAGAGGAGAAACCGGATAACACATACTGGACTATTCACTTTGATGGATCCAGGCAACCTGAGGGCTCGAGGGCTGGAGTTGTCCTTACTTCCCCTCGAGGTGATAAAATTCGTTATGTTCTCTGCTTAATGTTTTCTTGTACTAACAATGCAGCTGAGTGCGAAGCGTTACTCCATGGTCTCCGTGTAGCCAAGGAAATGAATTTAAGCCGAGTACGATGCTTTGGAGATTCTGATCTAGTGGCCCAGCAAGTTTCTGGCACTTGGTATTCTAAGGATCTACTCATGGAGGCTTACAGACGTGAGTTGGATATTGTGGCGAGTCACTTCAAAGGTTATCAAGTTGAGCACATTGACCGGCACAAAAACGAGGCAGCAGATGCTTTAAGCCTGCTGGGATCTCAATGTAAAACGATACCACCCAATACCTTTTTAGATATCTTGCATAACCCGTATGTTAAGTTGCCTATAGAGGAGGATTTAGCTGTTCCTGATCCGGAGGCCCAGTTGGTGGCTGCTTTACATGTAATTCCGGATTGGACGGTTTCGTATTTGGCGTATATGAACCGGGGCGAGCGACCAGACGATGAGGTTCTAGCCAGACAAATAGTCCGGCGTTCGAACTCCATGGTTATTCACAATGGCGAGTTACACCACTGTAATGTTTCAGGTGTATTCCAGCATTGTGTTTCTCCTGAAGAAGGCCTAGAGATTCTACGTGAGATCCATGAAGGGGATTGTGGTCACCATGCCGGTTCAAAGTCCCTAGTGGCCAAAGCTTTTCGTCATGGGTTCTATTGGTTGACAGCTCATGCTGATGCTGAGGATCTGGTAAAGCGGTGTGACGCTTGTCAGAAGTTTTCCCGCCGAGCTCATGTTCCGGCTCAAGAGCTACGGATGATTCCCATCACTTGGTTGTTTGCTACTTGGGGGCTTGATATGGTGGGACCTTTTAAGCGATCCAAGGATAAGAAGACCCACCTATTGGTGGCGGTTGAGAAGTTCACTAAGTGGATTGAAGCGGAGCCAGTAAGCAAGTGTGATGCGGCCACGGTGTTTCAGTTTATTAAAAAGATTATCTTCCGCTTTGGTTTTCCACACAGTATCATCACGAATAATGGCACAAACCTTTCTAAAGGTGAGATGGAGGACTTCTATCAGAGAGAGCACATCCGTCTTGATATAGCATCCATGGTGCACCCCTAGTCCAATGGTCAAGCTGAGAGAGCCAATCAAGAAATCTTGAAGGGTATCATGCCCCGGCTAATGGTTCCTTTAAAGCAGAAGCCAGGTAGTTGGGTGGAAGAATTGCCTTCTGTGTTATGGAGCATCAACACCACACCCAACAGGTCAACGGGTTACACACCTTTCTTCATGGTTTATGGGGCGGAGGCGGTCCTCCCAAGTGATATTCGTCATCATTCTCCCTGGGTTGCCAATTATGTTGAAGCAGACAATGAGCAAGCACGCCAGGAGGCGTTGGACCTGTTAGATGAAGAACGGGACATGGCTTTGGTTCGTTCGGCGATTTATCAGCAAGACCTGCGACATTATCACAGCCACCGAGTTAAAACAAGAACCTTTCAAGAAGGCGACTTGGTGCTCCGGTTCATCCAGGATCAGACCGATATGCACAAGTTATCCCTACCTTGGGAAGAGCCCTTTGTGGTCAGCAAGAATCTGCACAACGGATCATACTACCTCATTGACGTTCGAGACAACTCACACAGTTCTGAGGAGGAGACCCGGCGGCCGTGGAACATAGCTCTCCTTCGGCCTTACTATACTTGAGCCATAGGCTTCTCTTATGTACATATTTCGACAATGTATATATTATGATCAATATAATAAACAGGCATCCTTGCTACAAGCAGGGCCTCTACTATTTTCCTCAAATATCTTTTGGTTACATGGGGGCTTCAGCTAACAAAGTGGAGTAATACCTGTTAAACCGGCTATCATGACACAATATATCTTGGGAGCTTCACACCCAAGGGGCCAAAGAGAGTCTGCATGCTATGCACAACTCAAACATAGGCACCCAATGAGCACAACTCACAAAGTTACTTGGGGGCTCTTTGTGCACTGCAACAAAGAGTTTGAAAGGACCCTTGTAATATGCTATCAAACAAGGCTTGGAAGCCTTGTGTATTCACCTAAAACCCTGGGTTAACCTGCCTTCATCAATTAAGCCACTCCTATCCAGGTAATCCTGGCACGACCCGCCGAACGTTTGAGAAGTCAATCTTATACAGACCCTGAACTTGTCAAAGTTAAAACGACGATTGGTTAGTTGGAGGTCCATCTTAAAAGGCTTTGCAAAATGGTTTAACTGAGTGGCTTGGCAACCCATGAAAAGCCTCAAATTTGGGCCTGGCAGCCCTTGAAAAGCCTCGACTACATGGTTTTTTTGTTTTTGCCAAGGTTTTCACTTATGTTAAAATTTATGTTAAACCGGTGTAAGTTGATCCGGTGTGACTTTTCAGTCGTGATAATTATCCGATGTTTGTTAACCCGGCTTGGCTTTCAACTAGAAGTTGTCTGACCATATTAATTATCAAACCGGCGTTACAAAAACCCGGTCTGGCTTTGACTATATGTCGCCAGGTTGATCATCTGGTGTTCATCGTAACCCGAGATGAATTATTACACACCAGCATCGTATGGTGAGAATTATCTGTCAGGACCCCGATCCTAAGTCACACCGATCTAGCATGTAACACATCATATCAGTTTGCGGCCTCACGCACGGTATTCCCACGGATGCCACCTTACCTGGCCCGGGACCGTTTGCGCCTTTTGGCTCACGTATATGATAGTGCCGCTAGCATCCGTATGACAAAGAACCCGGGCTTACAAGGCTAGTCGTGAACCCAAAGTGGCACTAACTTACAGGGACAGGCATACATGACCCAGCATCGAACGTGTCGGTCATCAGCGAGTGAATCCAGGCTGTAGCACTGGGCTAGCAGGACTCCGGTGACCCGGGCTGTAGCGGGCTAACAGGACTCCGGTATTCATCGCGTGACATTTCCCCGAAGGGACAGACACAGGATTGAAGAAGGACACATGCCGGCCAGCCTAAGTGTTCCGGAGCAGTAGCAAGCTACCATGGCTCAGTGGAAACACTAGGAGACATTTCCAGGTAAGAGAGGCTACTAAGGATAAACAACTAGATAGGCAGATCCCACACATACCAAGCATTTCAGTAACATACACACAATATGCTCGATATGTGAAATACAACAAGGCATCACAACATGACTCTACAACTCAAGTATTTTATTCAGTAGGCTCCGAGGAGCGAGATATTATAATCATGGGTCTCATGACCCAATAATCAGAGCATACAAGTCAAAACACAAGCGGAAGCTTAACATTTCTGAGTACAGACATCTTACAAATGAAAAAGGCTGAGAAGCCTTTCTATCTACCAGATCCTGCCGAGGGCACAAGATCGTAGCTGAGGTAACAAGCTAAACGTCGAAGTCCACGCGGTACTACTAGCGAGACAGAAGTCTCTCTGCAAAAACATAAATTAAGCAACGTGAGTACAAATGTACCCAGCAAGACTTACATCAGATCTAACTACATATGCATCATTATCAACAAAGGGGGTGGTGGGGTTTAACTGCAGCAAGCCAGCTTTGACTCGGTGGCTATCCTGTACTACGACTGCAAGTAACTCTTTTGAGGTGGCGCACACGAGTCCACATATTCACCATATCAATACACCACTATGGATCCGCTCCCGTCTCCCTACGAGAACGCCATCCATAGCACTCACGCTTATCTTCCGTATTTTAGAGTATACACTTTCACTTGTCTATGAACTATACAGGCAACCCAGAAGTCCTTTACCGCGGACACGGCTATTCGAATAGATCATATTAACCCTGCAGGGGTGTACTTCTTCACACACGCTCTCACCACTTACCGCCGTTTACACGACATGTACTCGGCAACCTTCAAGCGGAAGCCCAGCGAGGGTGTCGGCCACGACCTGACTAACCACACAAGTCTCTCGTACAGGTTTATCGCCTATTCGGGTTCCATCCGCAAGGAGATCCGGCCGGGGTGTCGCTCACGGCCCCAAACGATGTGTGCAGGGTTCCCAAGCCCACCTCGACGGGTGGATCTACGGTTGGTACACCGTGCCACGGTGCCTAGTCTGTCCCAAGCCCACCTGTATTGGGTGCCACTTGGTAGACTACTAACACTACCTACAAACACCAGAAACTAGTTGCAACTCCTGGACAGATATCAAGTTGATTAATAAGCCGAGAGGGGCCGAGTTACCGGAACCAAATGTGTGGTAGTAGCTGTTCATGGATCACAAACACAGAACTCAGTTCCTGAGGACGGCTGCAATGAGACAACCCACCATGTACTCCTACATGGCCTCTCACCGCTACCTTTACCAAATCGTGTTCACACACTTAGCTCACACATAATAGGACATGTTCACACACCTCCAATTCATCCCTGATGAATCAGACCTGACACAACTCTAAGCAATAGCAAGCATGACAAACAAGCATGAATGAGTAGGCACAATAGGGCTCAAACAAATCCTACTCATGCTAGTGGGTTTCATCTATTTACTGTGGCAATGACAGGTCATGCAGAGGATAAAGGGGTTCAACTACCGCAGCAAGTAACAGTTGTATCGTTGTTGTCCTAATGCAGTAAAAGAGAGCAGGACCGAGAGAGTGGGATTTTATCGGAATGAACATGGGGGTTTTGCTTGCCTGGCACTTCTGAAGATAATATAGCTCTTCATCGGTGTCATTGATCTCATCATCGGAACCACGTCTACTGAGAGGGAACAATTACCGGCAACAGAGAGCAAACACAATCAATGCAATGCAACATTATGATGCATGATCATGACATGGCAACATGCTGGTGTTTTGAGCTAATGCAGCTAGCAACAAAGTTAAATGAAGTTGGTTTGAACCCTAAGTTCAAATCCAAACTCCATATGTGAAATTCAAATGTCATTTATATGATTTGTCCTAAACATCAGCCATAAGTTGTTCTAACATGCATGAAATCGATACAGATGGATAGATTGGATTTTTCTGGTAATTTTTCATATATAAATTATTTAATTTGGAGTTACGGTTGAATTTCTATGATTTTTAGAAGTTTAGATCATTTTCTGGAATTTATAAATCATTTCTGATTTATTTTAGTTCCAGAAAATGTTTACTGCGTCAGCATTAGGTCATGCTGACCTCAGCAGGTCAAGAGGCGTCGACCAGGTCAAACCTGACGCTGGGAACCACTAGTCAATGACTAGGCTAATTAACAGGGAGTGTTAGTGCTAATTTAATCCTAACTAAAAGTGTCAGTGGGGGCATGGGCCCACATGTCGGTGCTTAGTTAATTAACTAAATTAATTAGTGTTAACTAATCTAACACCTAAATAAACAGTGCCTGGCCCATACGTTAGCGAGCTAGAGCGGGTCAAAGTGCGGTCAAACCCAGGTCAAACCTGCCGGAGTTGACCCGCGGCTCGTCGCCGGCGACGCGAGCGACGGCGGAGGGCGTCAGAAACGCTCCTCCGGCGACCAAATCGGCGACTGAGGGGCTCTACGCGTGGCTGGCGTTGTAGCGCGTCGGCTGGTGGCAGTAGCCGGGCCTGGGGTGGCCGGAGTCGACGGCCACGAGCTCAAAGGCGGCAGCCGGAGTTCGGTGGGGCACGGGCGGGGCACTGCGGCTTGCGGGCGAGTGAGCGAGGTAGGTGGGCGGCATCTCTGGCGTTCCAGGAACACAGTGGTGCAACTGGTCGGAGCTGAGGTGCTTAGGAGCGAGGACCTCATCGGCCATGGCGGACAGCGGCTACGGTTACTCGCGGGCAGTGGCTACGGGACGAAAACGACGACGTGGTTAAGGGGGAAAGGACCGGCAGCTCACGTTGAGTCCGAAGACAGGCTCAGCTGGCTCGGGGACGACCGGAAGGCGACGAATCCGTCGATGGAGTCCGGCGGCCGTGCTCGGGGAAGACGACTCATGGCGGCGATGTGGGGCTCCCGCGGTGGCGTGGCTCGGGGTGGAAGAAAGAGGGGGTCGAGGCGGAGCCTCTGGGCCGGTCAGAGAAGCGAGGGGGAGGCGGTGGTTGTAGCTACGGCGAACGGCGTCGGTGGCGACGGCAGCGCTCGGCTGTGGGAAGGAGAGCAAGACAGAGGAGGGGGAAAGCACGGGGGAGAGTGAGAGAGGTCCAGGGGGGTGCGTGGTCGTCTCCGTGGCGCTGGAAGGGCCTAGAGGGCGTGAGGCAGGCAGGGAGGAGGCCACGGCGATCGCGCGCGCGGCGACACGCCTCTGCCTACCGGCAGAGGTTGAAGACAGCCGCTTCACCTGATGGGCTAGGCCGCCAGCTGGAGTTGGGCCAGGACAGTGTTGGGCTACAGGTAGGCCAGGTGAGTTTCTGCTCTCTTTCTCTCAGTTGTTTCTGTTTTCTATTTTTCTGTAACTTTGTGGCTTCTCTAAAAATACTTAGGCATTTGCAAAAATCACCAAACTGCACATGCCCATTGTTTAGAACATATCCAACATGGAACATTTCAGTTTGGGATTATTTGGACGTTTAAATTATTATATAGCATTTAAATGCCCAAATACAATTAGAGTATGATTTAATTCAGTGACCCAATGTTGTCCTAGAAAAATGTGAACCAATTTTTCCAGAGGTTCTAACCCAGGGCAAAAATGATGGACACTTTAGAAGGGTATTTCAGATTCATTGAAAAAGATTTTAGTAAACCCTAGTTGTCTTCAGGGGGGGTGCTGGGGGTTCTGTCATCCCCATTACAACTTTCTGTGAAAAGTAAACATGATGCAACACGAGTTGCTAGCACTAGGCATGGTCAGAGCTAGGGATGTGACATTATCAATACTCAAGATTTGGGGTTTCACCCTTACTACATTCAACGTTGGTAATCCAATGTAGTGATTTAATATTACAGGTATGATTTATTTCATATTTTAATAATTATTCAGCCTTGGTAATCAATAGGCTTTGTCTTGGGCATTGTGACCCGTCCGGCGGTAAACCGCCGGACAATTTTTTGTATGTAGACATCAGGATCGCATGAAGTTATCCAAGTATAATCAAGCACATCAAATATCATGGCGGATCGACAAAGTCATGCATCAGTACCATAGATCAAAGTATTTTAACTAGCCTATTACAAGTCACTTTGAGGCCCAAAATAATGATTGTTTTTACAGAACAAAGTCTGTGACAATAACCAGATTGCCGGATCAAGATTCATCGCCGAGTTGACGTGAGGTTGATGGATCTTCAGGCGTCGGTTCGACCTCCTCCTCTCCACCTAGTGGCCGGAAGTCAATGGTGGTCCAGTCAATCCGGGTTAAAGCATGAAAGACAACATCTTCACTTATAAGATTCGACGGTTCAACGTTAGGCGCATAAGTGTGCTTACGAATTGGCGGAATAAGATTCTGCACTTCTTTCACAGCAGTGTCAACTCGATGGTTGTTGGCATCATAGAAGGACCGATGCGAAGTCAAATTCACCTCTTCAGCCAACTGACTTGCTACCGGACGCATCTCCTTGGTCAGGGCCTTGAGGGCTTCATTATCGAATGCTGATCCGTTTTCTTGTTCATCCGGATAGCCCTTGGCGATATCAACTGGATCCAGGTCAGCTATCCATGATTTGGCACGAGTCAGTGATAGTAAAGCACCCACCGTGAGAGCCGATCGCTTCAACTCCTCTATATGAGCAGGAGTCATTGAGAGCCTGGCCAAGGTATCCTTGATCAAGGTGGGTGCCGGTTTGTTGTACGAAGCTGCAGAGATGACTCGTTGTGCACCAGTATATAATTGCTCAATCAATGTGTATGCTGCCTTCAACTTTATTCACTTGATGTTTCAGCCCAGTCAGATCTTCCTCCACAGGTTTAAGAGCTGCTTCGGCGTCTTCAGCCCACTTCAACAAAGCAGCCCTTTCGGTTTCCCAGTTGGTACGTTCAGTTTTGAAGCGATCATTCAGTTGTTCCCTGGCTGTCAAAGTGCCCTTTAGCTCCTCTTTGGCTTTAGAGGTTTCTTATTGCTGGGACTTGATGTTTTCTTGAAGATTGGTGATTTGAGATTCTTTGGTATTTATATCAGTCTGCAAAATTCAGAAGAGGAAGCTGTTACAAATTTTTCTCCAAGTCCCAAGCACATTACAAGTTATACACTCGGCACTTGGGGCTAATGTGGATTGCTTCTTAAAACGGAGATCTTAAAGTCCCAAGGCTCAAGACAAAGTATTAAGCTTGGCACTTAGGGGCTAATGCACAATTGATCAGTTCAAGGTAAAGGCAATTGACAAGGATAGAGTGCTTAACAGAAAGTCCCGGTTTGTCTTCAAAAGACAAACCGGCCCTTGGGGGCTACTCAGTTGAAGTGCTCTTGATCTTTAAAAGTCCTAGTTTATCTTCATAGGATAAACCGGCCCTTGGGGGCTACAATGGAGGCCTGATATAGAACAAGGAAAATTTAAAGTGTTTTGAAGATTACCTCATACCGTTCCTTCATTAAGTTCACTAAATAGGCCTCATAATCCTGGCTTGTGTAGATGCGGTTTAAGAATCCGGAATGGAGCTCGTCGACGCTAAGGTTAATAAAGCTGGATAAATCGGCCTTCCCTTTTCCCTTGCCCATAGCCGCAAATTCCTCCTTGGCAGTATGCTTTGACAAGGAAACTGGGTTGCCAGGGGCAGTGTAACCATGACCAGTGATAACAACATCATCATCGCCACCTTTTGAGGGGGTTGGTGGATTGACAGTATCCCTGGTTGGGCTTGGCGCGTCTTCGCCCTTGGCTGGGCTTGGAGGATCACCATGCAGACTGCCCGGGTTGACTTCTGGCGCTTCAACATATGTATCCTGACTTTGAGGTACAGGATCGTCAATTGCAATGTCAGCTTCTTTGTCAGCGCCTTTTGAAATTCTGTCCGGTTCAACTTCTTCAGTAGGGACACTGGTCTTTGCTTTCTTGCTCAGACAAGCTTTGGCGCTGTGATATTAAAACAAGAGGTCAGTTCGTAAGCCGGTGGAAGAAGACAAAGTTAAAAACAATATCCTTACCCAGGGACGGTCTTGAGGGGAGGCATTTGAGTGGTTGATGAACTGCCAGATGATGAATTGGAAGACACCTGGTAATTCGGATCAGACGAATTAAGTGGGCATCGGAAGCAACCCTTCAAGGGATAAAATTTTTCGGGAGAACAAGAAACCTCTGGACGACGCTTCCGGGTTGGTGTATCTGGTAAACCGGAGGAAGTGACTTGCTGACCATTGTGCCGGGTTGTGCGACGACCTTCAATTTGCTGTGTCTTCAAAGAAAATTGTGGATCCAAATGAGCAAGAGGGTGAGAGCGTTTTACTTTCCGAATGGCACGACGAAATCTTTGAACCCGCACAAGGCCAGAATCGGAGGACAGAGAGATTACTTCTACATGGTCCGCACGGCTGGCCTTCGCATCATCCTAGGAATAGTCATTGTCAATAAGGCGTATGAAAAATGAACCACGGGAGTCAAGTTCTACCTCTGGATCCGACTCATCAACATCTTCAGGCGGATCAGAAGACTCGGTTGTTTTCTTCTTGGCCGTTTTCTTTATGACTTTGCTTTTTGGACGAGGAGCCCTCACCGGTTTGTCTGAAGTTTTTCTCTTCCAGGAAGAATCTCTGGCCTGTAAAAACAAACAAGGGTTTATCAGAATAATGTTAAAGTGGACATGGATCAATAAAGGCAAAAATGGGAGATTTCTTACGGCTGGCGGTTTGTTGGAGGAATAAAAAGGAGCCAATCCGGTCTGGCTACATTGAGCGATCGGTTCATCCAACATCTTCTTCATAGCTTCAGTAACTTCCTCATCAGTCTTTTCTATCTCATTCGACTGTTGAGGGTCTTTGAGGTTGCCGGTATACTCATACATCAAATCGGACCGGCGGCTTAAAGGAAGGATACCCCATGAAACCCAGCATCGAACAAGGTCGATGCTGGTTAAGCCATTGGCTAGAAGTGCTCGGAGCTTAGCAATTTGAGGTGCGTAAGATTGTCGTTCTTTGGCTGTGAGCCGAGAGGGCTGAGCCGGTGAGCACGGTAACCCGGCAGAGGGTTTTCATCAGCAGGTGCATTATTCAGACAGTAAAACCAGGTTTGATTCCAGTCCTTTGGATGGCTCTGGTGTTTTGCATGAGGGAAGTCAACTTCTTTCCTTTTCTGAATTGATACACCGCCAAGTTCAGTGTTGGGGCCGTCAGAGAATTCGGTCCGGCGGTTTAAATGGAAAAAGTCTCTAAAGAGCTCAAACGTTGGTTCTTCTTGAAGGTAAACTTCGCAAAACACTTGAAAGTTGCATATATTGGATACAGAATTTGGTCCAATGTCTTGAGGATGGAGTTAACAACTAGCAAGCACATCCCAGAAAAACTTTGAACCGCGAGGGCTAAAACCCCGGTCTAGATGCTGCATGAACACAATCACTTCCCCGACTTGAGGTTCTGGGGGCACTCAGGGCCAGGAACTCGCCAATGGAGGACATCTTTCTTGGCCAAAGCGCCAGTCAAAACATATCCATTGAGCTGCATTTCGGTGATTCGGGAAGGAACCCAGTTGCATGCGGTGAATTGCTTGGTCATATTGGAAAGGAAACTGAAAAAAGCACGAAGGCTGGTTTACGATTCAAAGTTGATGTATACCAACCAGAGTTAAACCAGGTAATTATGCATGTTAATCCAGCTATTGCTATTCAAGTTAGATGGCGGTTTAAGTGAGGGCTAATGGTATCAGGCAGATTATGATTTTCTACAAGTTAAACCACCTATGAGGGAAGCAACAGAGTTGAAATTCGCTAAGTGTTGCAGAAACAAGTTTCACACAAGGATGATATAATTTTGGATCTACCGTGATTCAGTAAAGAAAACTTTCTGCATCCTACAATGGCGTTAAGCAAAACAGAGAAGGTCCAGACGGGATTTTTTCAGAAACAACAAAATACTACAGTATGGCAGATTAAAACTATGGATCTAGCCGCAAAAGGAAACTATCAAACTTAGTTAAGTTCAGTAAAAACGCCAAGGGAAAGGCAGAGAAGAACTGACGAACATAGACAAACATGGATGAACGCAGATGAACAGGACACCCTAATGGAGATCTAGGATTGAGGGAAGAAAACTCACCGGGTTCTCAGGAGCAGCGGAGAAGAGTGCGATCTCTAGAGCGTTTCAGGTTGACGCAGCGGCCTGGTCGGTGTAGAGTTGAAGGTCGACGACGACGGCGGCGCTTGAGTTCGTCAGGTCGCGAGGAGGAATACGAGGCGAAGAGGCAAGGGGAGAGATGGAAACACCCCCCGACCTTATTTATAAAGAAAGGGGATAAGTGGCAGGCGCGAGAATTGAGGAGCCTAAAGCGGCAAAAGAGGGCGCAGTTGTTGCCTCGATCTTCGAGATACCATTAATGAAGGGAATATTTTTAATCTTTTTATTCATAGATGACATCATGATGATCCGCTGCTATGTCTAGAGGATGACATCACGGCGTTTTAACAAAGTTTACAGGAGGAGACATCATGGCAGTTTACAAAAAGTGTAAGAAGATGTTCATAGAGTTTTTCTAAGCATTGTAGATTGACATGAACTGGATCAAATCAATCTGGGGCCTAATGTTGGGGATATAACTACTGAGTGTAAACCGCCCAGGAGGTGCCGGTTCACCTTCAACTACACTAAATCCCATGAAGACCTGGAAGATGGCACTTTACTGATGAAGCTAGAGGCCCCAAGCCCAAAGGCGGATTAGGGCCCATAGTGGTAAACCACCATAGTTGTATAACTTGTATTGTAAGTTATGGAGGTAGAGACCGAGCCGGAGACTTGTATGAGCCGGCCTCGGAGCTCTGTAAACCGGTCGGGCGTCAAATTGTGTATATAAGGGGACGACCCGACGATGGTTCAGGGACAAGAAACAACAACTCGAAAGCCAGGCATAGCATGTTTGCTCCCTGGTAATCGAAACCCCAAAAATCCCATCACACCTAGACGTATGCTTTTACCTTCATCGTAAAGGGCCGAACTAGTATAAAACCCCCGTGTCCTTTGTCCGGTTTAACCCCCTTAAGCTAACCCGTCGTGTTGGCTCCATGACTAAGTCCTTTCACAAGGACAACTGACGTGATATTTCCACGACAGCGCACGTTGGGGTTCAACAACTATGGAAATCGCTTCGGGACCCCAAAACAGTGAGTAATAGTCCACGAAACGGGCCAGAATCGGCCAAAACTGTGAGTGTTGATGACCAACACATAAGCGCAACTTGGGGTTCAACAACTATGGAAATTGCTCTCAGACCCCAAAACGGTGAGTAATAGTCCAAGAAATGGGGCGGAATCGGCCAAAACTGCGATTGTTGATGACCGACACGTAAGCGCACCTTGGGGTTCAACAACCATGGAAATCGCTTCGGGACCCCAAAACGGCGAGTAGTAGTCCACGAAACGGGTCAGATCAACAAAAAGCGCGAGTGTTGATGACCGACACATAAACGCGCCCGGGGTTTGTTAACCATGGAAATCGCTTCGCGACCCCAAAATAGTGAGTAATAGTCAATGAAACGGGCCAGAATCGGCTAAAACAGTAAGTGTTCATGACCGGCACATAAGCGCAACTTGGGGTTCAACAACTATGGAAATCGCTTTAGGACCCTAAAACGGTGAGTAATAGTCCAAGAAACGGGCCAGAATCGGCCAAAACTGTGAGTGTTAATGACTGACACATAAGCACACCTTGGGGTTCAACAACTATGGAAATCGCTTTGGGACCCCAAAACGGAGAGTAATAGTCCAAGAAACGGGCCAGACTCGGCCAAAATTGCAAGTGTTGATGACCGACACGTAAACGCACCCCAGGGTTCGTTAAAGGTGGAAATCACTCTGGGAGTCCAAAACAGTGAGTAATAGTCCATGAAACGGGCCAGAATCGGCCAAAACTATGAGTGCTGATGACCGACACATAAGCGCACGTTGGGGTTGAACAATTATGGAAATCGCTTCAGGACCCCAATACGGTGAGTAGTAGTCCACGAAACGGTCCAGAATCATACAAAACTGTGAGTGTTGATGACCGACACATAAGCGTAACTTGGGGTTCCACAAATATGGAAATCGCTCTAAGACCCAAAAACGGTGAGTAATAGTCCAAGAAATGGGCCAGAATCGGCCAAAACTGCGATTGTTGATGACCGACACGTAAGCGCACCTTGGGGTTCAACAACCATGGAAATCGCTTCGGGACCCCAAAACGGTAAGTAGTAGTCCACGAAACGGGTCAGATCGACAAAAAGCGCGAGTGTTGATGACCTACACGTAAACGCGCCTGGGGTTCGTTAACTATGGAAATCGCTTCAGGACCCCTAACCAGTGAGTAATAGTCCATGAAACGGGCCAGAATCGGCCAAAATTTTGAGTGTTCACGACCGACAAATAAGCACAACTTGGGGTTCCACAACTATGGAAATCGCTTCGGGACCCCGAAACAGTGAGTAATAGTCCAAGAAACGGGCCAGAATTGGCCAAAACTATCAGTTTTAATGATCGACACATAAGCACACCTTGGGGTTCAACAAATATGGAAATCGCTTCAGGACCCCAAAACAGTGAGTAATAGTCCAAGAAACAGGCCAGAATCGGCCAAAACTACGGGTGTTGATGACCGAGACGTAAACGCACCCCAGGGTTCGTTAATGGTGGAAATCACTCCGGGACCCCAAAACAGTGAGTAATAGTCCAAGAAACGGGCCAGAATCGGCCAAAACTATGAGTGCTGATGAACGACACATAAGCGCACGTTGGGGTTCAACAACTATGGAAATCGCTTCAGGACGCCAAAACAATGAGTAATAGTCCCCGAAACGGGCCAGAATCGTCCAAAACTGTGACTGTTGATGACCGACACATAAGTGTAACTTGGGGTTCAACAACTATGGAAATCGCTCTAAGACCCCAAAACGAAGAGTAATAGTCCACGAAATGGGCCAGAATCGGCCAAAACTGCGATTGTTGATGACCGACACGTAAGTGCACCTTGGGGTTCAACAACCATGGAAATCGCTTCGGGACCCCAAAACGGTGAGTAATAGCCCACGAAATGGGTCAGATCGACAAAATCCGCGAGTGTTGATGACCGACACGTAAACACGCTCGGGGTTCGTTAACCATGGAAATCGCTTCGCGACCCCAAAACAGTGAGTAATAGTCAATGAAACGGGCCAGAATCGGCTAAAACAGTAAGTGTTCATGACCGGCACATAAGCGCAACTTGGGGATCAACAACTATGGAAATCGCTTCAGGACCCCAAAACAATGAGTAATAGTCCATGAAACGGGCCAGAATCATCCAAAACTGTGAGTGTTGATGACCGACACATAAGTGTAACTTGGGGTTCAACAACTATGGAAATCGCTCTAAGACCCCAAAACGAAGAGTAATAGTCCAAGAAATGGGCCAGAATCGGCCAAAACTGCGATTGTTGATGACCGACACGTTAGCGCACCTTGGGGTTCAACAACCATGGAAATCGCTTCGGGACCCCAAAACGGTGAGTAATAGCCCACGAAATGGGTCAGATCGACAAAAACCGCGAGTGTTGATGACCGGCACGTAAACACGCTAGGGATTCGTTAACCATGGAAATCGCTTCGCGACCCCAAAATAGTGAGTAATAGTCAATGAAACGGGCCAGAATCGGCTAAAACAATAAGTGTTCATGACCAGCACATAAGCGCAACTTGGGGTTCAACAACTATGGAAATCGCTTTGGGACCCTAAAACGGTGAGTAATAGTCCAAGAAACGGGCCAGAATCGGCCAAAACTGTGAGTGTTAATGACTGACAAATAAGCACACCTTGGGGTTCAACAACTATGGAAATCGCTTTGGGACCCCAAAACGGAGAGTAATAGTACAAGAAACAGGCCAGAATTGGCCAAAACTGTGAGTGTTAATGACCGAAACATAAGCGCACCTTGGGGTTCAACAACTATGGGAATCGCTTCGGGACCCCAAAACGGTGAGTAATAGTCCAAGAAACGGGCCAGACTCGGCCAAAATTGCAAGTGTTGATGACCGACACGTAAACGCACCCCAGGGTTCGTTAAAGGTGGAAATCACTCCGGGATTCCAAAACAGTGAGTAATAGTCCATGAAACGGGCCAGAATCGGCCAAAACTATGAGTGCTGATGACCGACACATAAGCGCACGTTGGGGTTCAACAACTATGGAAATCGCTTCAGGACCCCAATACGGTGAGTAGTAGTCCACGAAACGGTCCAGAATCGTCCAAAACTGTGAGTGTTGATGACCGACACATAAGCGTAACTTGGGGTTCAAAAAAT
>NW_021181993.1:37548-40445 GCF_002162155.2 Triticum dicoccoides | reverse complement strand
GCGATTGTTGATGTCCGACACGTTAGCGCACCTTGGGGTTCAACAACCATGGAAATCGCTTCGGGACCCCAAAACGGTGAGGAATAGCCCACGAAATGGGTCAGATCGACAAAAACCGCGAGTGTTGATGACCGACACGTAAACACGCTAGGGATTCGTTAACCATGGAAATTGCTTCGCGACCCCAAAATAGTGAGTAATAGTCAATGAAACGGGCCAGAATCGGCTAAAACAGTAAGTGTTCATGACCGGCACATAAGCGCAACTTGGGGTTCAACAACTATGGAAATCGCTTTGGGACCCTAAAACGGTGAGTAATAGTCCAAGAAACGGGCCAGAATCGGCCAAAACTGTGAGTGTTAATGACTGACAAATAAGCACAGCTTGGGGTTCAACAACTATGGAAATCGCTTTGGGACCCCAAAACGAAGAGTAATAGTCCAAGAAATGGGCCAGAATCGGCCAAAACTGCGATTGTTGATGACCGACACGTTAGCGCACCTTGGGGTTCAACAACCATGGAAATCGCTTCGGGACCCCAAAACGGTGAGTAATAGCCCACGAAATGGGTCAGATCGACAAAAACCGCGAGTGTTGATGACCGACACGTAAACACGCTAGGGATTCGTTAACCATGGAAATCGCTTCGCGACCCCAAAATAGTGAGTAATAGTCAATGAAACGGGCCAGAATCGGCTAAAACAGTAAGTGTTCACGACCGGCACATAAGCGCAACTTGGTGTTCAACAACTATGGAAATCGCTTTGGGACCCTAAAACGGTGAGTAATAGTCCAAGAAACGGGCCAGAATCGGCCAAAACTGTGAGTGTTAATGACTGACACATAAGCACACCTTGGGCTTCAACAACTATGGAAATCGCTTTGGGACGCCAAAACCGAGAGTAATAGTACAAGAAACAGGCCAGAATTGGCCAAAACTGTGAGTGTTAATGACCGAAACATAAGCGCACCTTGGGGTTCAACAACTATGGGAATCGCTTCGGGACCCCAAAACGGTGAGTAATAGTCCAAGAAACGGGCCAGACTCGGCCAAAATTGCAAGTGTTGATGACCGACACGTAAACGCACCCAGGGTTCGTTAAAGGTGGAAATCACTCCGGGAGTCCAAAACAGTGAGTAATAGTCCATGAAACGGGCCAGAATCGGCCAAAACTATGAGTGCTGATGACCGACACATAAGCGCACGTTGGGGTTCAACAATTATGGAAATCGCTTCAGGACCCCAATACGGTGAGTAGTAGTCCACGAAACGGTCCAGAATCGTCCAAAACTGTGAGTGTTGATGACCGACACATAAGCGTAACTTGGGGTTCAACAAATATGGAAATCGCTCTAAGACCCAAAAACGGTGAGTAATAGTCCAAGAAATGGGCCAGAATCGGCCAAAACTGCGATTGTTGATGACCGACACGTAAGCGCACCTTGGGGTTCAACAACCATGGAAATCGCTTCGGGACCCCAAAACGGTGAGTAGTAGTCCACGAAACGGGTCAGATCGACAAAAAGCGCGAGTGTTGATGACCTACACGTAAACGCGCCCGGGGTTCGTTAACTATGGAAATCGCTTCAGGACCCCTAACCAGTGAGTAATAGTCCATGAAACGGGCCAGAATCGGCCAAAATTGTGAGTGTTCACGACCGACAAATAAGCACAACTTGGGGTTCCACAACTATGGAAATCGCTTCGGGACCCCGAAACAGTGAGTAATAGTCCAAGAAACGGGCCAGAATTGGCCAAAACTATCAGTTTTAATGATCGACACATAAGCGCACCTTGAGGTTCAACAAATATGGAAATCGCTTCAGGACCCCAAAACAGTGAGTAATAGTCCAAGAAACAGGCCAGAATCGGCCAAAACTACGGGTGTTGATGACCGAGACGTAAACGCACCCCAGGGTTCGTTAATGGTGGAAATCACTTCGGGACCCCAAAACAGTGAGTAATAGTCCAAGAAACGGGCCAGAATCGGCCAAAACTATGAGTGCTGATGACCGACACATAAGCGCACGTTGGGGTTCAACAACTATGGAAATCGCTTCAGGACCCCAAAACAATGAGTAATAGTCCCCGAAACGGGCCAGAATCGTCCAAAACTGTGACTGTTGATGACCGACACATAAGTGTAACTTGGGGTTCAACAACTATGGAAATCGCTCTAAGACCCCAAAACGAAGAGTAATAGTCCAAGAAATGGGCCAGAATCGGCCAAAACTGCGATTGTTGATGACCGACACGTAAGTGCACCTTGGGGTTCAACAACCATGGAAATCGCTTCGGGACCCCAAAACGGTGAGTAATTGCCCACGAAATGGGTCAGATCGAGAAAAACCGCGAGTGTTGATGACCGACACGTAAACACGCTCGGGGTTCGTTAACCATGGAAATCGCTTCGCGACCCCAAAACAGTGAGTAATAGTCAATGAAACGGGCCAGAATCGGCTAAAACAGTAAGTGTTCATGACCGGCACATAAGCGCAACTTGGGGCTCAACAACTATGGAAATCGCTTCAGGACCCCAAAACAATGAGTAATAGTCCATGAAACGGGCCAGAATCGTCCAAAACTGTGAGTGTTGATGACCGACACATAAGTGTAACTTGGGGTTCAACAACTATGGAAATCGCTCTAAGACCCCAAAACGAAGAGTAATAGTCCAAGAAATGGGCCAGAATCGGCCAAAACTGCGATTGTTGATGACCGACACGTAAGCGCACCTTGGGGTTCAACAACCATGGAAATCGCTTCAGGACCCCAAAACGGTGAGTAATAGCCCACGAAATGGGTCAGATCGACAAAAACCGCGAGTGTTGATGACCGACATGTAAACACGCTCGGGGTTCGTTAACCATGGAAATCGCTTCGCGACCCCAAAACA
>NW_021181993.1:35792-36297 GCF_002162155.2 Triticum dicoccoides | reverse complement strand
GGACCCCAAAACGGTGAGTAGTAGTCCACGAAACGTGTCAGATCGACAAAAAGCTCGAGTGTTGATGACCTACACGTAAACGCGCCCGGGGTTCGTTAACTATGGAAATCGAATCAGGACCCCGAACCAGTGAGTAATAGTACATGAAACGGGCCAGAATCGGCCAAAACTGTGAGTGTTCACGACCGACAAATAAGCGCAACTTGGGGTTCCACAACTATGCAAATCGCTTCGGGACCCCGAAACAGTGAGTAATAGTCCAAGAAACGGGCCAGAATTGGCCAAAACTATCAGTTTTAATGATCGACACATAAGCGCACCTTGGGGTTCAACAACTATGGAAATCGCTTCGGGACCCCAATACAGTGAGTAATAGTCCAAGAAACAGGCCAGAATCGGCCAAAACTACGGGTGTTGATGACCGAGACGTAAACGCACCCCAGGGTTCGTTAATGGTGGAAATCACTCCGGGACCCCAAAACAGTGAGTAATAGTCCAAGAAACG
>NW_021181993.1:32489-33581 GCF_002162155.2 Triticum dicoccoides | reverse complement strand
AACAGTAAGTGTTCATGACCGGCACATAAGCGCAACTTGGGGTTCAACAACTATGGAAATCGCTTTGGGACCCTAAAACGGTGAGTAATAGTCCAAGAAACGGGCCAGAATCGGCCAAAACTGTGAGTGTTAATGACTGACACATAAGCACACCTTGGGGTTCAACAACTATGGAAATCGCTTTGGGACCCCAAAACGGTGAGTAATAGTACAAGAAACGGGCCAGAATTGGCCAAAACTTTGAGTGTTAATGACCGAAACATAAGCGCACCTTGGGGTTCAACAACTATGGGAATCGCTTCGGGACCCCAAAACGGTGAGTAATAGTCCAAGAAACGGGCCAGACTCGGCCCAAATTGCGAGTGTTGATGACCGACACGTAAACGCACCCCAGGTTTCGTTAATCGTGGAAATCACTCCGGGACTCCAAAACAGCGAGTAATAGTCCATGAAACGGGCCAGAATCGGCCAAAACTATGAGTGCTGATGACCGACACATAAGCGCACGTTGGGGTTCAACAGTTATGGAAATCGCTTCAGGACCCCAAAACGGTGAGTAGTAGTCCACGAAATGGGCCAGAATCGTCCAAAACTGTGAGTGTTGATGACCAACACATAAGCGTAACTTGGGGTTCAAAAAATATGGAAATCGCTCTAAGACCCCAAAACAGTGAGTAATAGTCCAAGAAATGGGCCAGAATCGGCCAAAACTGCGATTGTTGATGACCGACACGTAAGCGCACCTTGGGGTTCAACAACTATGGAAATCGTTTCAGGACCCCAAAACGGTGAGTAATAGTCCAAGAAACGGGCTAGAATCGGCCAAAACTATGAGTGTTGATGACCGACACATAAGCGCACATTGGGGTTCAACAACTATGGAAATCACCTCGGGACCCCAAAACAATGAGTAATAGTCCAAGAAACGGGCCAGAATTGGCCAAAACTATGAGTGTTGATGACCGACACAAAAGCGCATGTTGGGGTTCAACAACTATGGAAATCGCTTCGGGGCCCCAAAACGGCGATTAATAGTCCAAGAAACGGGCCAGAATTGCCCAAAACTGTCAGTTTTAATGATCGACACATAAG
>NW_021181993.1:29041-30210 GCF_002162155.2 Triticum dicoccoides | reverse complement strand
ACACATAAGCGCACGTTGGGGTTCAACAACTATGGAAATCGCTTCAGGACCCCAAAACAATGAGTAATAGTCCCCGAAACGGGCCAGAATCGTCCAAAACTGTGACTGTTGATGACCGACACATAAGTGTAACTTGGGGTTCAACAACTATGGAAATCGCTCTAAGACCCCAAAACGAAGAGTAATAGTCCAAGAAATGGGCCAGAATCGGCCAAAACTGCGATTGTTGATGACCGACATGTAAGCGCACCTTGGGGTTCAACAACCATGGAAATCGTTTCGGGACCCCAAAACGGTGAGTAATAGCCCACGAAATGGGTCAGATCGACAAAAACCGCGAGTGTTGATGACCGACACGTAAACACGCTCGGGGTTCGTTAACCATGGAAATCGCTTCGCGACCCCAAAACAGTGAGTAATAGTCAATGAAACGGGCCAGAATCAGCTAAAACAGTAAGTGTTCACGACCGGCACATAAGCGCAACTTGGGGTTCAACAACTATGGAAATCGCTTTGGGACCCTAAAACGGTGAGTAATAGTCCAAGAAACGGGCCAGAATCGGCGAAAACTGTGAGTGTTAATGACTGACACATAAGCACACCTTGGGGTTCAACAACTATGGAAATCGCTTTGGGACCCCAAAACGGTGAGTAATAGTACAAGAAACGGGCCAGAATTGGCCAAAACTGTGAGTGTTAATGACCGAAACATAAGCGCACCTTGGGGTTCAACAACTATGGGAATCGCTTCGGGACCCCAAAACGGTGAGTAATAGTCCAAGAAACGGGCCAGACTCGGCCCAAATTGCGAGTGTTGATGACCGACACGTAAACGCACCCCAGGGTTCGTTAATCGTGGAAATCACTCCGGGACTCCAAAACAGCGAGTAATAGTCCATGAAACGGGCCAGAATCGGCCAAAACTATGAGTGCTGATGACCGACACATAAGCGCACGTTGGGGTTCAACAGTTATGGAAATCGCTTCAGGACCCCAAAACGGTGAGTAGTAGTCCACGAAATGGGCCAGAATCGTCCAAAACTGTGAGTGTTGATGACCAACACATAAGCGTAACTTGGGGTTCAAAAAATATGGAAATCGCTCTAAGACCCCAAAACGGTGAGTAATAGTCCAAGAAATGGGCCAGAATCGGCCAAAACTGCGATTGT
>NW_021181993.1:28155-28749 GCF_002162155.2 Triticum dicoccoides | reverse complement strand
CTGTGATTGTTGATGACCGACACGTAAGCGCACCTTGGGGTTCAACAACCATGGAAATCGCTTCGGGACCCCAAAACGGTGATTAATAGCCCACGAAATGGGTCAGATCGACAAAAACCGCGAGTGTTGATGACCGACATGTAAACACGCCCGGGGTTCGTTAACCATGGAAATCGCTTCGCAGCCCCAAAACAGTGAGTAATAGTCAATGAAACGGGCCAGAATCGGCTAAAACAGTGAGTGTTCATGACCGGCACATAAGCGCAACTTGGGGTTCAACAACTATGGAAATCGCTTTTGGACCCTAAAACGGTGAGTAATAGTCCAAGAAACGGGCTAGAATCGGCCAAAACTGTGAGTGTTAATGACTGACACATAAGCACACCTTGGGGTTCAACAACTATGGAAATCGCTTTGGGACCCCAAAACGATGAGTAATAGTACAAGAAACGGGCTAGAATTGGCCAAAACTGTGAGTGTTAATGACCGAAACATAAGCGCACCTTGGGGTTCAACAACTATGGGAATCGCTTCGGGACCCCAAAACGGTGAGTAATAGTCCAACACGTAAACGCACCCCAGGGTTCGTTAATC
>NW_021181993.1:26082-26610 GCF_002162155.2 Triticum dicoccoides | reverse complement strand
TGAGTAATAGTCAATGAAACGGGCCAGAATCGGCTAAAACAGTAAGTGTTCATGACCGGCACATAAGCGCAACTTGGGGTTCAACAACTATGGAAATCGCTTTGGGACCCTAAAACGGTGAGTAATAGTCCAAGAAACGGGCCAGAATCGGCCAAAACTGTGAGTGTTAATGACTGACACATAAGCACACCTTGGGGTTCAACAACTATGGAAATCGCTTTGGGACCCGAAAACGGTGAGTAATAGTACAAGAAACGGTCTAGAATTGGCCAAAACTGTGAGTGTTAATGACCAAAACATAAGCGCACCTTGGGGTTCAACAACTATGGGAATCGCTTCGGGACCACAAAACGGTGAGTAATAGTCCAAGAAACGGCCCAGACTCGGCCAAAATTGGGAGTGTTGATGACCGACACGTAAACGCACCCCAGGGTTCGTTAATCGTGGAAATCACTCCGGGCTCCAAAACAGTGAGTAATAGTCCATGAAACGGGCCAGAATCGGCCAAAACTATGAGTGCTGATGACC
>NW_021181993.1:24131-25603 GCF_002162155.2 Triticum dicoccoides | reverse complement strand
AAAACAGTGAGTAATAGTCCAAGAAACAGGCCAGAATCGGCCAAAACTACGGGTGTTCATGACCGAGACATAAACGCACCCCAGGGTTCGTTAATGGTGGAAATCGCTCCGGGACCCCAAAATAGTGAGTAATAGTCCAAGAAACGGGCCAGAGTCGGCCAAAACTATGAGTGCTGATGACCGACACATAAGCGCATGTTGGGGTTCAACAACTATGGAAATCGCTTCAGGACCACAAAACAATGAGTAATAGTCCCCGAAACGGGGCCAGAATCGTCCAAAACTGTGAGTGTTGATGACCGACACATAAGTGTAACTTGGGGTTCAACAACTATGGAAATCGCTCTAAGACCCCAAAACGAAGAGTAATAGTCCAAGAAATGGGCCAGAATCGGCCAAAACTGCGATTGTTGATGACCGACACGTAAGCGCACCTTGGGGTTCAACAACCATGGAAATCGCTTCGGGACCCCAAAACGGTGAGTAATAGCCCACGAAATGGGTCAGATCGACAAAAACCGCGAGTGTTGATGACCGACATGTAAACACGCCCGGGGTTCGTTAACCATGGAAATCGCTTCGCGGCCCCAAAACAGTGAGTAATAGTCAATGAAACGGGCCAGAATCGGCTAAAACAGTGAGTGTTCATGACCGGCACATAAGCGCAACTTGGGGTTCAACAACTATGGAAATCGCTTTTGGACCCTAAAACGGTGAGTAATAGTCCAAGAAACGGGCTAGAATCGGCCAAAATTGTGAGTGTTAATGACTGACACATAAGCACACCTTGGGGTTCAACAACCATGGAAATCGCTTTGGGACCCCAAAACGATGAGTAATAGTACAAGAAACGGGCTAGAATTGGCCAAAACTGTGAGTGTTAATGACCGAAACATAAGCGCACCTTGGGGTTCAACAACTATGGGAATCGCTTCGGGACCCCAAAACGGTGAGTAATAGTCCGACACGTAAACGCACCCCAGGGTTCGTTAATCGTGGAACTCACTCCGGGACTCCAAAACAGTGAGTAATAGTCCATGAAACGGGCCAGAATCGGCCAAAACTATGAGTGCTGATGACCGACGCATAAGCGCATGTTGGGGTTCAACAGTTATGGAAATCGCTTCAGGACCCCAAAACGGTGAGTAGTAGTCCAAGAAACGGGCCAGAATCGTCCAAAACTGTGAGTGTTGATGACCGACATATAAGCGTAACTTGGGGTTCAAAAAATATGGAAATCGCACTAAGACCCCAAAACGGTGAGTAATAGTCCAAGAAATGGGCCAGAATCGGCCAAAACTGCGATTCTTGATGACCGACACGTAAGCGCACCTTGGGGTTCAACAACTATGGAAATCATTTCAGGACCCCAAAACGGTGAGTAATAGTCCAAGAAACGGGCCAGAATCGGCCAAAACTATGAGTGTTGATGACCGACACATAAGCGCACATTGGGGTTCAACAACTATGGA
>NW_021181993.1:17759-18426 GCF_002162155.2 Triticum dicoccoides | reverse complement strand
GCTTTGGGACCCCAAAACAGTGAGTAATAGTCCAAGAAACAGGCCCGAATCGGTCAAAACTACGAGTGTTGATGACCGAGACGTAAACGCACCCCAAGGTTCGTTAATGGTGGAAATCACTCCGGGACCCCAAAACAGTGAGTAATAGTCCAAGAAACGGGCCAGAATCGGCCAAAACTATGAGTGCTGACGACCGACACATAAGCGCACGTTGGGGTTCAACAACTATGGAAATCGCTTCAGGACCCCAAAACAGTGAGTAATAGTCCACGAAACGGGCCAGGATCGTCCAAAACTGTGAGTGTTGATGACCGACACATAAGCGTAACTTGGGGTTCAACAACTATGGAAATCGCTCTAAGACCCCAAAACGAAGAGTAATAGTCCAAGAAATGGGCCAGAATCGGCCAAAACTGCGATTGTTGATGACCGACACGTAAGCGCACCTTGGGGTTCAACAACCATGGAAATCACTTCGGGACCCCAAAACGGTGAGTAATAGCCCACGAAATGGGTCAGATCGACAAAAACCGCGAGTGTTGATGACCGACACGTAAACGCGCCCGGGGTTCGTTAACCATGGAAATCGCTTCGCGACCACAAAACATTGAGTAATAGTCAATGAAACGGGCCAGAATCGGCTCAAACAGTGAGTGTTCATGACCGG
>NW_021181993.1:15673-16941 GCF_002162155.2 Triticum dicoccoides | reverse complement strand
AGTAATAGTCCAAGAAACGGGCCAGAATCGGCCAAAACTGCGAGTGTTGATGACCGACACGTAAACGCACCCTAGGGTTTGTTAATCGTGGAAATCGCTTTGGGACCCCAAAACAGTGAGTAATAGTCCAAGAAACAGGCCAGAGTCGGCCAAAACTATGAGTGCTGATGACCGACACATAAGCGCACGTTGGGGTTCAACAACTATGGAAATCGCTTCAGGACCCCAAAACAGTGAGTAATAGTCCACGAAACGGGCCAGAATCGTCCAAAACTATGAGTGTTGATGACTGACACATAAGCGTAACTTGGGGTTCAACAACTATGGAAATCGCTCTAAGACCCCAAAACGAAGAGTAATAGAACAAGAAATGGGCCAGAATCGGCCAAAACTGCGATTGTTGATGACCGACACGTAAGCGAACCTTGGGGTTCAACAACCATGGAAATCGCTTCGGGACCCCAAAACGGTGAGTAATAGCCCACGAAATGGGTCAGATCGACAAAAACCGCGAGTGTTGATGACCGACACGTAAACGCGCCCGGGGTTCGTTATCCATGGAAATCGCTTCGCGACCCCAAAACAGTGAGTAATAGTCAGTGATACGGGCCAGAATCGGCTAAAACAGTCAGTGTTCATGACCGGCACATAAGCGCAACTTGGGGTTCAACAACTATGGAAATCGCTTTGGGACCCCAAAACGGTGTGTAATAGTACAAGAAACGGGCCAGAATTGGCCAAAACTGTGATTGTTAATGACTGAAACATAAGCGCACCTTGGGGTTCAACAACTGTGGGAATCGCTTCGGGACCCCAAAACGGTGAGTAATAGTCCAAGAAACGGGCCAGACTCGGCCAAAACTGCAAGTGTTGATGACCGACACGTAAACGCACCCCAGGGTTCGTTAATCGTGGAAATCACTCCGGGACTCCAAAACAGTGAGTAATAGTCCATGAAACGGGCCAGAATCGGCCAAAACTATCAGTGCTGATGACTGACACGTAAGCGCACGTTGGGGTTCAACAATTATGGAAATCGTTCAGGACCCCAAAACGGTGAGTAGTACTCCACGAAATGGGCCAGAATAGTCAAAAACTGTGAGTGTTGATGACCGACACATAAGCGTAACTTGGGGTTCAACAAATATGGAAATCACTCTAAGACCCCAAAACGGTGAGTAATAGTCCAAGAAATGGGCCAGAATCGGCCAAAACTGCGATTGTTGATGACCGACACGTAAGCGCACCTTGGGGTTCAACAACTATGG
>NW_021181993.1:12100-13019 GCF_002162155.2 Triticum dicoccoides | reverse complement strand
GGACCCCAAAACAGTGAGTAATAGTCCAAGAAACAGGCCAGAATCGGCCAAAACTATGAGTGCTGATGACCGACACATAAGCGCACGTTGGGGTTCAACAACTATGGAAATCACTTCAGGACCCCAAAACAGTGAGTAATAGTCCACGAAACGGGCCAAAATCGTCCAAAACTGTGAGTGTTGATGACTGACACATAAGCGTAACTTGGGGTTCAACAACTATGGAAATCGCTCTAAGACCCAAAAACAAAGAGTAATAGTCCAAGAAATGGGCTAGAATCGGCCAAAACTGCGATTGTTGATGACCGACACGTAAGCGAACCTTGGGGTTCAACAACCATGGAAATCGCTTCGGTACCCCAAAACGGTGAGTAATAGCCCACGAAATGGGTCAGATCGACAAAAACCGCGAGTGTTGATGACCGACACGTAAACGCGCCCGGGGTTCGTTATCCATGGAAATTGCTTCGCGACCCCAAAACAGTGAGTAATAGTCAATGATACGGGCCAGAATCGGCTAAAACAGTGAGTGTTCATGACCGGCACATAAGCGCAACTTGGGGTTCAACAACTATGGAAATCGCTTTGGGACCCTAAAACGGTGAGTAATAGTCCAAGAAACGGGCCAGAATCGGCCAAAACTATGAGTGTTAATGACTGACACATAAGCACACCTTGGGGTTCAACAACTATGGAAATCGCTTTGGGACCCCAAAACGGTGTGTAATAGTACAAGAAACGGGCCAGAATTGGCCAAAACTGTGATTGTTAATGACCGAAACATAAGCGCACCTTGGGGTTCAACAACTATGGGAATCGCTTCGGGACCCCAAAACGGTGAGTAATAGTCCAAGAAACGGGCCAGACTCGGCCAAAATTGCAAGTGTTGATGACCGACACGTAAACGCACCCCAGGGTT
>NW_021181993.1:9168-10226 GCF_002162155.2 Triticum dicoccoides | reverse complement strand
TGCGAGTGTTGATGACCGACACGTAAACGAACCCAGGGTTCGTTAATCATGGAAATCACTCCGGGACTCTAAAACAGTGAGCAATAGTCCATGAAACGGGCCAGAATCGGCCAAAACTATGAGTGCTGATGACCGACACATAAGCGCACGTTGGGTTTCAACAATTATGGAAATCGCTTCAGGACCCCAAAACGGTGAGTAGTAGTCCACGAAACGGGCCAGAATCGTCCAAAACTGTGAGTGTTGATGACCGACACATAAGCGTAACTTGGGGTTCAACAAATATGGAAATCGCTCTAAGACCCCAAAACAGTGAGTAATAGTCCAAGAAATAGGACAGAATCGGCCAAAACTGCGATTGTTGATGACCGACACGTAAGCGCACCTTGGGGTTCAACAACTATGGAAATCGTTTCAGGACCCCAAAACAGTGAGTAATAGTCCAAGAAACGGGCGAGAATTGGCCAAAACTATGAGTGTTGATGACCGACACAAAAGCGCATGTTGGGGTTCAACAACTATGGAAATTGCTTCGGGGCCCCAAAACGGCGAGTAATAGTCCAAGAAACGGGCCAGACTCGACCACGTAAACGAACCCAGGGTTCGTTAATCGTGGAAATCACTCCGGGACTCTAAAACAGTTAGCAATAGTCCATGAAATGGGCCAGAATCGCCCAAAACTATGAGTGTTGATGACCGACACATAAGCGCATGTTGGGGTTCAACAATTATGGAAATCGCTTCCGGACCCCAAAACAGTGAGTAATAGTCCACGAAACGGGCCAGAATCGTCCAAAACTATGAGTGTTGATGACCGACACATAAGTGTAACTTGGGGTTCAACAAATATGGAAATCGCTCTAAGACCCCAAAACGGTGAGTAATAGTGCAAGAAATGGGCCAGAATTGGCCAAACTGCGATTGTTGATGACCGACGCGTAAGCGCACCTTGGGGTTCAACAACTATGGAAATCGTTGCAGGACCCCAAAACGGTGAGTAATAGTCCAAGAAACGGGCTAGAATCGGCCAAAACTATGAGTGTTGATGACCGACACAT
>NW_021181993.1:8273-9158 GCF_002162155.2 Triticum dicoccoides | reverse complement strand
ACAACTATGGAAATCACCTCGGGACCCCAAAACAGTGAGTAATAGTCCAAGAAACGGGCCAAAATCGGCCAAAACTATGAGTGTTGATGACCGACACAAAAGCGCAGGTTGGGGTTCAACAACTATGGAAATCGCTTCGGGGCCCCAAAACGGCGAGTAATAGTCCAAGAAACGGGCCAGAATCGGCCAAAACTATGAGTGCTGATGACCGACACATAAGCGCACGTTGGGGTTCAACAACTATGGAAATCGCTTCAGGACCCCAAAACAGTGAGTAATAGTCCACGAAACGGGCCAGAATCGTCCAAAACTGTGAGTGTTGATGACTGACACATAAGCGTAACTTGGGGTTCAACAACTATGGAAATCGCTCTAAGACCCCAAAATGAAGAGTAATAGAACAAGAAATGGGCCAGAATCGGCCAAAACTGCGATTGTTGATGACCGACACGTAAGCGAACCTTGGGGTTCAACAACCATGGAAATCGCTTCGGTACCCCAAAACGGTGAGTAATAGCCCACGAAATGGGTCAGATCGACAAAAACCGCGAGTGTTGATGACCGACACGTAAACGCGCCGGGGGTTCGTTATCCATGGAAATCGCTTCGCGACCCCAAAACAGTGAGTAATAGTCAATGATACGGGCCAGAATCGGCTAAAACAGTGAGTGTTCATGACCGGCACATAAGCGCAACTTGGGGTTCAACAACTATGGAGATCGCTTTGGGACCCTAAAACGGTGAGTAATAGTCCAAGAAACGGGCCAGAATCGGCCAAAACTATGAGTGTTAATGACTGACACATAAGCACACCTCGGGGTTCAACAACTATGGAAATCGCTTTGGGACCCCAAAACGGTGTGTAATAGTACAAGAAACGGGCCA
>NW_021181993.1:5725-6458 GCF_002162155.2 Triticum dicoccoides | reverse complement strand
CGGACTCCAAAACAGTGAGTAATAGTCCATGAAACGGGCCAGAATCGGCCAAATCTATGAGTGCTGATGACCGACACATAAGCGCACGTTGGGGTTCAACAATTATGGAAATCGCTTCAGGACCCCAAAACGGTGAGTAGTACTCCACGAAATGGGCCAGAATATTCAAAAACTGTGAGTGTTGATGACCGACACATAAGCGTAACTTGGGGTTCAACAAATATGGAAATCGCTCTAAGACCCCAAAACGGTGAGTAATAGTCCAAGAAATAGGCCAGAATCGGCCAAAACTGCGATTGTTTATGACCGACACGTAAGCGCACCTTGGGGTTCAACAACTATGGAAATCGTTTCAGGACCCCAAAACTGTGAGTAATAGTCCAAGAAACGGGCTAGAATCGGCCAAAACTATGTGTTGATGACCGACACATAAGCGTACATTGGGGCACCTCGGGACCCCAAAACAGTGAGTAATAGTCCAAGAAACGGGCCAGAATCGGCCAAAACTATGAGTGTTGATGACCGACACAAAAGCGCATGTTGGGGTTCAACAACTATGGAAATTGCTTCGGGGCCCCAAAACGGCGAGTAATAGTCCAAGAAACGGGCCAGACTCGACCAAAATTGCGAGTGTTGATGACCGACACGTAAACGAACCCAGGGTTCGTTAATCGTGGAAATCACTCCGGGACTCTAAAACAGTGAGCAATAGTCCATGAAACGGGCCAGAATC
>NW_021181993.1:1755-2264 GCF_002162155.2 Triticum dicoccoides | reverse complement strand
GGGCCCCAAAACGGCGAGTAATAGTCCAAGAAACGGGCCGGAATCGGCCAAAACTGCGAGTGTTGATGACCGACACGTAAACGCACCCTAGGGTTTGTTAATCGTGGAAATCGCTTCGGGACCCCAAAACAGTGAGTAATAGTCCAAGAAACAGGCCAGAATCGGCCAAAACTATGACTGCTGATGACCGACACATAAGCGCACGTTGGGGTTCAACAACTATGGAAATCGCTTCAGGACCCCAAAACAGTGAGTAATAGTCCACGAAACGGGCCAGAATCGTCCAAAACTGTGAGTGTTGATGACTGACACATAAGCGTAACTTGGGGTTCAACAACTATGGAAATCGCTCTAAGACCCCAAAACGAAGAGTAATAGAACAAGAAATGGGCCAGAATCGGCCAAAACTGCGATTGTTGATGACCGACACGTAAGCGAACCTTGGGGTTCAACAACCATGGAAATCGCTTCGGTACCCCAAAACGGTGAGTAATAGCCCACGAAATGGG
>NW_021181993.1:0-1620 GCF_002162155.2 Triticum dicoccoides | reverse complement strand
ATCGCTTTGGGACCCTAAAACGGTGAGTAATAGTCCAAGAAACGGGCCAGAATCGGCCAAAACTATGAGTGTTAATGACTGACACATAAGCACACCTTGGGGTTCAACAACTATGGAAATCGCTTTGGGACCCCAAAACGGTGTGTAATAGTACAAGAAACGGGCCAGAATTGGCCAAAACTGTGATTGTTAATGACCGAAACATAAGCGCACCTTGGGGTTCAACAACTATGGGAATCGCTTCGGGACCCCAAAACGGTGAGTAATAGTCCAAGAAACGGGCCAGACTCGGCCAAAATTGCAAGTGTTGATGACCGACACGTAAACGCACCCCAGGGTTCGTTAATCATGGAAATCACTCCCGGACTCCAAAACAGTGAGTAATAGTCCATGAAACGGGCCAGAATCGGCCAAATCTATGAGTGCTGATGACCGACACATAAGTGCACATTGGGGTTCAACAACTATGGAAATCGCTTCAGGACCCCAAAACAGTGAGTAATAGTCCACGAAACGGGCCAGAATCGTCCAAAACTGTGAGTGTTGATGACTGACACATATGCGTAACTTGGGGTTCAACAACTATGGAAATCGCTCTAAGACCCCAAAACGAAGAGTAATAGAACAAGAAATGGGCCAGAATCGGCCAAAACTGCGATTGTTGATGACCGACACGTAAGCGTACCTTGGGGTTCAACAACCATGGAAATCGCTTCGGTACCCCAAAACGGTGAGTAATAGCCCACGAAATGGGTCAGATCGACAAAAACCGCGAGTGTTGATGACCGACACGTAAACGCGCCCGGGGTTCGTTATCCATGGAAATCGCTTCGCGACCCCAAAACAGTGAGTAATAGTCAATGATACGGGCCAGAATCGGCTAAAACAGTGAGTGTTCATGATTGGTACATAAGCGCAACTTGGGGTTCAACAACTATGGAAATCGCTATGGGACCCTAAAACGGTGAGTAATAGTCCAAGAAACGGGCCAGAATCGGCCAAAACTATCAGTGTTAATGACTGACACATAAGCACACCTTGGGGTTCATCAACTATGGAAATCGCTTTGGGACCCCAAAACGGTGTGTAATAGTACAAGAAACGGGCCAGAATTGGCCAAAACTGTGATTGTTAATGACCGAAACATAAGCGCACCTTGGGGTTCAACAACTATGGGAATCGCTTCGGGACCCCAAAACGGTGAGTAATAGTCCAAGAAACGGGCCAGACTCGGCCAAAATTGCAAGTCTTGATGACCGACACGTAAACGCACCCCAGGGTTCGTTAATCGTGGAAATCACTCCGGGACTCCAAAACAGTGAGTAATAGTCCATGAAACGGGCCAGAATCGGCCAAAACTATGAGTGCTGATGACCGACACATAAGCGCACGTTGGGGTTCAACAATTATGGAAATCGCTTCAGGACCCCAAAACGGTGAGTAGTACTCCACGAAATGGGCCAGAATATTCAAAAACTGTGAGTGTTAATGACCGACACATAAGCGTAACTTGGGGTTCAACAAATATGGAAATCGCTCTAAGACCCCAAAACGGTGAGTAATAGTCCAAGAAATAGGCCAGAATCGGCCAAAACTGCGATTGTATATGACCGACACGTA
>NW_021181992.1:0-1553 GCF_002162155.2 Triticum dicoccoides | reverse complement strand
AGACGCCACTTCTCCAAAGAAAGAACACTGTCATGCAGACTCCGCATAGCACCGGTTGCAGCATTGAGCATATTTGTCGGTAGCATCGCCCTACCCGCCACATGCACCCTCCTCGAGATATCCTGCGGTGAAGGTGGCCCGTCCTGAGCACGGATCGTACTCGGTGCCGGCTGGCTCGCACCCTTCTTAGTCTTTCTTTTGCGTGCCTTCTTCTTCTCCTGTAATGGGACCGAGTTCTGCTCACAGACCGCCTTCTTGAGTGTGTTGGGGCTGATAATATTTCGCACCTCGCCTATCTGAGGCTCGGTGAAGTCGGCAGCTGGAGGCGTCTCCTGAGAGCTGAACGTCAGACGGCGCCTGTTGCAACTTGGCTTCTCCGCGGTACCAGCTAGATCGCACACGTCTTTTGTTGGGTTTGGTTCTTGAGAAGGAGGCCCCATGAAGTTGCCATCGTACCCATGATCGGCAAAGTACTGATCGACGTTGCCAAATGTATCATCATCGTCGTCGTCGTCGTTCTGATCCTGTGCCATATGCATGTTTGGATCCAGTGGCATAGGGATGTCCGGCACCGTTACGGCGGTCTTGCCATGGGGCCGACTTGGCGCTGGCACGACTGGCGGTGTTGTCTTTGGGGTGGTGTCCCCCGCCCCCAAACGAATCTGGCTCTTCGGCCAAAGCAGGGGCCAGCTCAGGCAGGCGCTGAGGGTCATCACATCTTCATCGTCGGCCCCGACGGGTCGAATCGGAGGTAACAAGTCGTCGCAGCCTGGCAGCACCCGAACCAGTTGAACCTTAAACAAGTTGGGTGGCATCTGGGTACCGTGGAACAAGGGGTTGCCCGGTTGAACGATTTTGCCCTTGGCGACATCGACCAACTTGTTGTTCACGAAGTGGAGGAGAGTGCACGGAACGTCGGCGGCGCCCTGCGGAAACATGTAGGGCGTCAGGGATGCCCAGTCAAAGGCAAGGAGATGAAGTCCTCGGCCGAGAGAGGCTTAATTAGTTACCGTGATGATGGCGTCGAGCTCGGCTAATGTCGACGCACCGCCAACGGCAGGCGTGCAGTTGAAGGAGGTGCCGCTTGCTGCAGAGGTGCCGGCCGGCGTACACCCGGGTGCATTAAGCTCCAGTGCCGGCGTCGGAGACACCAATGTCGCCTCCGCCGGAGGCACCAATGGCCCCGCCATCGCATTATGCGAGTTGCTGGCCGTGAAGCTAGGAATCGGGGGCGGCCCCTGTTGGCCGCCCGCAATCCACGCACTCAACCCCGAGATCAAGGTAGGCACAAGGGCGGTGATCGTCGCTCCGAGTCGTTGTTCCACTTGCTCTTGGACAATCTCCGGAATCCACGCCACCTGTGCCTTGAGTTCTTGAACCTCTCGCGCCTGGCTTTCCGAGCTGGTCTTTTTCTCCTTCCGCACACCAGCGGTATAGTATGACCCCCATTTTGTCGACAAGCCTTTGCCGGCCACACGACCAGCTGACGTCGGCTTACTGAGCTTATCCTTGTTCTTCATTACATTCAACCCCCTATTTAGAGTGGTGTCCCA
>NW_021181991.1:0-1227 GCF_002162155.2 Triticum dicoccoides | reverse complement strand
GGGACGAGATTCTTTTGAGTGGGGGTGAGTTGTCACACCCTAGCTAGTCATGCATTAGAGTGTTGCATCATGTTTACTCTTTCATCAGAAACTTGAAATGGGGATCTGTGAAACCCTCAGAACCATTTTGAAAATGACCCAAATAAAAATTTCTCCAAAAGGGTCCAAGAAAATGCTCATGTTGCTCTCTGAAAATATTGGACAGAGATAAAAATCAAACCAATATTTTTAGTGGCTCATGGACATTTATTTTGGGCATTTGGAATTAATGCATAAATATTTGCATTGGAAATATATTAATTATATATATTAATATATGCCCAAATATTATGCCAATTATAAAAGAGCTCTGAAATAATATAATTAGCTCCTGCAAAAATTGGCATAAGTTAAATAAATGATTTAATATATTATTTAAATCAAAACAAATGTCAGAAATTAAAAAAAAGGAAAATATATAACAGGAGGAGCTTACCTGGGCTCCTCCACTGTGCGGCCCAGCCAGCTGGCCGGCCCAGCCGGCAGCCGGCCCAGCCCACCTCCCTCCTCTGTCGTCTTCGTCCCGACAGAGGGAGGGGAGTGTGGCCGGCGCGCGCGCGCGCCACCGCGCCACGCCACCTGCTCGCCTGCTTGCCTGGCCTCCCCTCCTCGCTCGACGCCCTGGACGACGCCACGCCCTCCCCCCTGCTCTCTCTCACTCTTCCCCGGCTCTCCTCTCCTCTCCCTCGCTCTCTCTCTCGCCCGGCCGAACACCACCGTCGCCGCCGTTCGCCATAGCCACCGTCTCCGGCCACCCCTCGCTCCCCTGACTAGCTCAGGAGCTCCGCCTCGACTCCCTCTTCCTCCCCACCGCTCCACAGCTCCCCGGAAGCCCTGCATCGCCGCCACGTCGCCGTTCCCCTCTTCGGGCTCCGACCACCGTCGCCGTCGAATTCGCCGTCTCCAGCGCGTCCCCGAGCCCACTTCGACGCCCACTGCAACCGCGGTGAGCTACGCCACCGTTTCCCCCTCTCCTTCCCCTCGTTCCCTCACCGTAGCCACCTCCCCACCACGGCCGAACCTCCGCCGTCGCCGAGCTCGCCGTCGACGCAGCTCCGGTGACCATTTGGTCACCCCGGCGAGTCCAACGAGTTCGCAAGACCCCGTAGAGCATCCCTAGCGCCTCGCTTTGCTCGACTTCGAGCTCCAGCACCGTTCCCGTGCACGACCGAACCCCGGCGGCCGCAG
>NW_021181990.1:0-2029 GCF_002162155.2 Triticum dicoccoides | reverse complement strand
TTTTTTATGACAATTTTAGTTGTAAAAACGTCATAGCGTCGTTACTTTGCGCCACATGTGTGGGACTTATCTTCTCTTTTTTTGCAAAAGGACTCCAGAACTAAATAAGAGAAGTCTGTTGAAATATAATGCCCGCCTCCCTTCATCATTTTGGTCTTTTGGATGAGTTGGCTGGTGCATGAATTCAATATGGTATCCGAGCCAAGAGGTCTTAGTTCAAAACCCTGCCAACACAGTATTAAATAAAACGATTATGCGGCCTACATCGATCCCACGTGTAAGGACTAAAATAGTCTAGACGTGAGGGGAAATGTTGAAATGTAATGCCCGCCTCCGTTCATCAGTTCGGACTTTTGGATGAGTTGGCTGGTGCATGAATTCAATAAAGTCTAGTGATACAACGCACCCTAGCAAAGACATAAATTACAACCGGGTCCCTGGGGAACCAACCCACCACAAACACCGCCGTGGGAAGAGCACTTATCATTTGGGAAAAACATAGCTCGCTCTTGCCTGACTTCCTTGTCAGCAAGTTGAAGTGTGCACAGACTGCCAACCAAGAACCAACCGTGGTTTTTGCAGCTTCTTATATATGCAGAGGAGGAATAGGAGACAACGACATGACCATGACGTATATACCATATTTGCTGTCTTAATCTTATATTCTGCCCGCTCTGAACGTGGTCCTGCATATTTTCCTTTTCATGTCTATGTATTTCCATTCTTCTTTCGGACTGTCTTTTGTTTTTCAATTCGCCCTAAGTTAAATTTTCTTCTAATCACAGGATGACACACGGACATTCAACTTTGGCCGACAAATCTGATGCATATTTTCCTTGTGTGAGAACTAAACCATGCTAAATTTTGCTAACCTCGGTACCCAAGAAGAAATGCAAATATCACAAATCTTTCTTTGAAAAATGAGTACCAAAATCATGCATTAATGTTGACAACTATGATATCATGCACATAGACACGGACACGGAAACCACTAGGCGTCAGACTAGAGCAGGATTGCATCCATCAGACCACCGATGGACCGTTCGATGTAGGAAATCAGGTCCATCCGATTTGCTACCAGGCCCCTCGCATAGGTGGTTTAATGAACGGTAATTAAGTGCATCCATGCACGTAATAACTGCTCCTGAACGTACGCCCCCATCTACGTGCTACTCTAAAAAAATGACTTGGTTCAAAATCAGAAGTATCCTATTTCGTCGATGGAGAGAGTATTTGATAAGCTTTTGCACGCATCAACACTGTGAAGCATATAGATGATGTATTCCCGTGACACATTTATAGATGATGTAACCATGTCACCCACTGGCACTAGGTTTAAGTTGGACCACATACGACCTGCTCGAGCGTTGCATGTTTCAGGCGTGCATGTCCACTGACCTCACTCCAACAATTGTGGATCATGCATAGTGACACTTGTGGCCACCACTAGGAATCTGATTCTGATCTGCGTGTTCCATTGGACCTCTATTAGACTATTTATAGTGGGAGAAGCTTAGATATTAACATCATACACTACAATACAAGTTTGCTTATATGGCAAGTAGTTAATGAAAAGAGATGTGTTTGTGTTAACATAATATGTTACTGTAACATCACACCTATATCAAGACAAAATGAGTCTATAACCTAACACAGTCTTTTTATAGATGAAGATGCAGTCTTAGTTGTGTTAGGTTGATCTCTATCCCGTTCGAACCCAACGGGTCGAACGGGCCCCTGTCTCGCGCCCTGATCGGGGGCGCCCAACCAAACCATGGTTGATGGGCCCCTGTCGCCAGCGCAATATAAAGAGGTGGGGTGCCGGGGCACGTATCACGAGGTTGACCGTGCACCACAACACCACTGACACACCAATCCGATCTAGGGTTTGCGCTAGGCCGACGGGAAGCTCCACCGCCACCACCTCGCCCACACTCTGCCATCACCATGGCCGGTGCTGGATCGAGTTCATCCGCACCAGGAGAAGGTAGGTTACCGGATCTACTAGCCTACTCCGATCATAAGGTTC
>NW_021181989.1:0-1208 GCF_002162155.2 Triticum dicoccoides | reverse complement strand
AAACCCAAACGCTTTGATCATCTCATCAAAGCGAATGTTCCAACTCCGAGATGCTTGCACCAGTCCATAAATGGATCGCTGGAGCTTGCATACTTTGTTAGCGTTCCGAGGATCGACAAAACCTTCCGGCTGCATCATATACAGTTCTTCCTTAAGATGCCCGTTAAGGAATGCCGTTTTGACGTCCATTTGCCATATCTCATAATCATAGTATGCGGCAATTGCTAACATGATTCGGACGGACTTCAGCTTCGCTACGGGAGAGAAAGTCTCGTCGTAGTCAATCCCTTGAACTTGTCGATAACCCTTAGTGACAAGTCGAGCCTTATAGATTGTAACATTACCATCCGCGTCCGTCTTCTTCTTAAAGATCCATTTGTTTTCTATCGCTCGCCGATCATCGGGCAAGTCTGTCAAAGTCCATACTTTGTTTTCATACATGGATTCTATCTCGGATTTCATGGCTTCAAGCCATTTGTTGGAATCTGGGCCCGCCATCGCTTCTTCATAGTTCGAAGGTTCATTGTTGTCTAACAACATGATTTCCAGGACAGGGTTGCCGTACCACTCTGGTGCGGAACGTGTCCTAGTGGACCTACGAAGTTCAGCACTAACTTGATCCGAAGTACCTTGATCATCATCATTGTTTTCCTCTTCAGTTGGTGTGGGCATCACAGGAACGGTTTCCTGCGCTGCGCCACTTTCCCGCTCAAGAGGTAGTACTTCATCGAGTTCTACTTTCCTCGCACTTACTTCTTTCGAGAGAAACTCTTTTTCCAGAAAGCATCCGTTCTTGGCAACAAAGATCTTGCCTTCGGATCTTAAGTAGAAGGTATACCCGACAGTTTCCTTAGGGTATCATATGAATACGCATTTTTCCGACTTGGGTTCGAGCTTTTCAGGTTGAAGTTTCTTGACATAAGCATCGCATCCCCAAACTTTTAGAAACGACAGCTTAGGTTTCTTTCCAAACCATAATTCATACGGTGTCGTCTCAACGGATTTAGACGGTGCCCTATTTAAAGTGAATGTAGCTGTCTCTAGAGCGTATCCCCAAAATGATAGCGGTAAATCGGTAAGAGACATCATAGACCGCACCATATCCAATAGGGTGCGATTACGACGTTCGGACACACCGTTTCGCTGAGGTGTTCCAGGCGGCGTGAGCTGTGAAACGATTCCACATTTCCTTAAGTGTGTACCAAATT
>NW_021181988.1:0-1594 GCF_002162155.2 Triticum dicoccoides | reverse complement strand
GATGAGATGATAACTATCGATTTGGTGGAGACGACTTTGACGATCCGACTACAAACGTGCACGACGTTGCGCCTTAGCAATCACTAAACCAATCTCCTGAGGTTACTGACGATGCTGGAAGCACGGTCAGCCTGACCACGAAGGTCTATTCCTGCAAGCACTCGAAGAACGAGCAAGAATATGATAAAGCAATCTGAATATTGCAAATATATATGAAGTATTGATAATGGTGGGGATCCGGAAGCGGTCTTGGTCTGGTCGTTGGACACAAACGAAGTACACGAAGTTGCAATGGCTAACTTTTAACTAAACAAATCCCAAGGAAAAGCTACTAGATGGATCTACTTATATAGGAGCAAGGGGTGGCGGCCAAGGAGGTGGGAGGACGTCCCAAGGCAGCCTAAAACTAAATCTAGGTCGTACAAGGCCAATGGGCCCAAGTGGAGTTTGACTCGGATTCTGCTGCAGCATTAGATTGTTTCGTCCACAACTCAACGCTCCGGACGAATTTGAAGGTGATTCCAATTGGGTTGGAAAGTGCATGAAATCTAGTTTCCAACAAAAAAAGAATCACCCAATTCGGAGTCCATATGAAAAACTTGTGTGCGTTTTGAGTCAGGTGTGTCTGTGCAGTCCGAATCTGAATCCAGAACGTGAGAGACTTGGACTCTATCTTCTCTTGGGCCAAAAGTGACGTGAGAGAACTTTTTGGACAGCAAATAAACATCTCTTTCTTCCTTATCTTCATATGTGGATTGTACAAATGTCCCATACACCTGCAATTAGACAAAACACAAAAGTGTGTGAAGTATTTTTGTTCTGGATAACATAAATAGATTATTGATAGTTTGCACTAGAAATCACCTGACAAATATGTTTGTATACAATATTTTTGGTCGTATCCAAGGTAGTCATGTCCTCATCATCCTCCCCTTTTTGAAAACAAAGCCGTCCTCGGCGTTGCTTAATATGAAATGTGGCTAAGAAAAGAGACAAGGTATACATGTTGTATATGTATATGTCATCTATTTTTACTTTCCTTGATTTTTGCACATATGACACATGTATACATGAGTAACTTTCACATATCATAAAATATAAAGGCAAAATATTATCATAAGTAGAAGGCATGAAAATATTGCAACTCAGTTTGCACATATAAGTGAATCTCCTATTCCTATCAAATGATTGACAATATTCATCATTAAACCATCCCAACATTGGTGAATAAACCTTATTTGCATCAAATTTACATGCTACAACATGCTTAAATAAGCAAACATGCAATAAGTCATTCAACACAGAATCATCACCAAGATTAGAGGTCATATCAAAATGATTAAACATTGGTTCTTTTGCATCAATAGTTAATTCAATGGGTGCACTCAAAATTGTTGGTATTTCAGTTGTTTGATCACATGGCAAAGTCAAATTATCAACGTAGTCCTCTAAAATAGGTGGTGTGATCAAAGTAGTGGGTAGCTCATCAGATGGTGCATTCAAATTGACAAGGCATTCATCATTCTCATGTAGAGATGGAAGATCAGTACCTTTGTCATTACCTCTTATGATCAACTCAGATGATGTAGCCACT
>NW_021181987.1:0-1433 GCF_002162155.2 Triticum dicoccoides | reverse complement strand
AGAGTACAGAATCAAGTTCCTCGACCCAGTGTTTATCTGATTCCCATAGGGATTGCACTAGTCTGGGTTTGATGCCGCTCATTATCAGGCCTTTAGCCTATTCGACATGACCATTTTTTTGGGGGTGATATACGGAGGCGTAATCAAGCTTAATGCCCAAGTTAGCACACCAAATTTTTACCTCGTCGGTTGTGAAGTTAGAGCCATTGTCAGTAATGATGCTGCGTGAGACACCATAATGGTGTATAATGCCGGATATAAAGTCGATCACTGGCCCAGCTTTAGCTGTTTTTATTGATTTGGCCTCTATCCACTTAGTGAATTTATCCACCATAACCAGCAAATATTTCTTCTTGTGGCTTCCCCTTTAAGGGGTCCGACCATATCTAGCCCCCAGACCGCAAAAGGCCAAGTAATGGGGATTGTTTTTGGGGCGGTGGGCGGCATATGACTTTGATTGGCGAATAGCTGGCATCCGACACATCATTGTACAAGGGCATGAGCATCTGCTCAGGCCGTGGGCCAGAAGAAACCTGTACGGAAGGCTTTACTTACGAGGGCCCGAGCTGTGGAGTGATGGCCACTGAGACCAGCATGTATTTTGGCCAAGAGCTGCCGTCCCTCCTCTTCGAAGATACATCTTTGAAGAACTCCGGTAGTAATTTTCTTGTAGAGTTCTACTTCATGAACTTTGTAGGCTTTCGAGCGTCGAACTATGCGACGGGCCTCGTTCTGGTCATCAGGGAGCTCCCACCTATTAACGTAGGCTAGGAAGGGTTCGAACCATGGGGCAATGACGTCCATGATTACAGGGGCGGAAGGTGTCATTTCGGTGCCCGAGCCCCTGATGATATCAGAGTTGTGTTCAACATATGGGGGTATGATCGGCTCCGGACTAGTATTGCCTCTCTTGTCCTGGCATACCATGGATGGCTTGAAGAGCCTTTCCAAAAATGGGTTAGGTGGGACGGGGTCGCATTTAGCGCCCATTAGAGCAAGGATGCCTGCTGCCTGATTAGTGTCTCGAGCAACATGATGAAACTGGAGCCCCTCAAACCGAGCTGATATTTTGAGTACGGCGTTGCGATATGCTGCCATCTTTGGATCTTTTGCATCAAATTCTCCATTTATTTGGGATATTGCGAGGTTCGAATCCCCACGCAATTCGAGGCATTGTATGCCCATGGAAACAACCATTTGAAGGATGATGACCCACAAGTGTAGGGGATCTATCGTAGCCTTTTGGATAAGTAAGTGTGTCAAACCCAACGAAGAGCAGAAGGAAATGATAAGAGGTTTTCAGCAAGGTATTCTCTGCAAGCACTGAAATTATCGGTAACAGATAGTTTTGTGATAAGGTAATTGGTAACGGGTAACAAGTAATAAAAGTAAATAAGATGCAGCAAGATGGCCCAATCCTTTTTGTAGCAAAC
>NW_021181986.1:0-840 GCF_002162155.2 Triticum dicoccoides | reverse complement strand
GGGGCCGGCCCCCTTCTCCCTTCCCCCTATAAATAGAGGGGTGAGGGGAGGGCAGCCAGACCACCCTCCAAGGCGCAGCCCTCCCCTCCCCAACACCTCTCCTCCTCCGTTGTGTGCTTGGCGAAGCCCTGTCGGAGTACTGCCTCTCCACCATCACCACGCCGTCGTGCTGCCGGTGGAGCTGTCTTCCTCAACCTCTCCTTTCCCCTTGCTGGATCAAGAAGGAGGAGACGTCTCCCGTCCCGTACGTGTGTTGAACGCGGAGGTGCTGTCCGTTCAGCACTTGGTCATCGGTGATTCGAATCACGTCAAGTACGACTCCATCATCACCTTGCAAGCTTCCACACGCGATCTACAAGTGGTATGTAGATGCAAACTCTCTCCCTTGACTCGTTGCTTAGATGAACTCATAGATGGATCTTGGTGAAACCGTAGGAAAATTTTTAATTTTCTGCAACGTTCCCCAACAGTTTGTACGTGGTTACCGAATGTTGTTCGGAGTCCCGGATGAGATCCCGGACGTCACGAGGAGTTCCGGAATGGTCCGGAGGTAAAGATTTATATATGGGAAGTCCTGTTTTGGTCACCGGAAAAGTTTCGGGTTTTATCGGTAACGTACCGGGACCACCGGGAGGGTCCCGGGGGTCCACCAAGTGGGGCCACCGGCCCCGGAGGCTTGCATGGGCCTAGGGTGGAAAGGGACCAGCCCCAGAGTGGGCTGGTGCGCCTCCCACCCTTGCCCAAGGCGCAACTAGGAGGGGAGAGGGCAAACCCTAGGGCAGATGGGCCCTAAGGCCCACCCCAGGCGCGCCTCCCCTCTCTCCCCCTCTTGGCCGCCCC
>NW_021181985.1:0-1977 GCF_002162155.2 Triticum dicoccoides | reverse complement strand
TATCAAGTGGTATCAGATTTCCAGGTTGCTCGGTGAGATTTTACAGTTTTTCGTAGTTTAGATCGAGTCTGTTCTTCATACCTACAGTCCACGAAAAAACCACAAAAAAAATTAGGGTTAGTTCATCATATCCGAACCAATCTGAGCCTTTGCATAATCTTTTTAGGGTTTTGCTTTGTTGAATTTGCGGTTGCATCGTCGTGTCTAGTTGCTGGTCTTAGAGTCTAGTCTTTTAGAGTTTCGAGTTCTGGTCATAAGTTGTCACGCCGCCGCCGCACCATCATCATCGCCCCTGCCATCTACCACCACCGCTCCGAATCCGTATCCATATACCACCACCAATCCGTGTCCATATACCACCACCGATCCATATCCATATACTACCACCGCTACCACCACCGCTGCCATATACCACCACCATATATCCACCACCAATCCGAGTTCCTTGCTTATTAGGTTTGTTTTCGAGATCCATCTAGATTCCGATTCGTGTTTCCTTGCCGGAGTAGGATTCAGAGTGTGCTTTTCCCTTGTTTACGTGCCGCGCCGTGATTTTGTTGGTGTTCTAGGCTCGCGGTTCTAGCACAGTCTAGCCTAGGACCAGCACAGTACCGTCGTTGAGCGTTTATTCAACTTTGCATCTCTGAATTGATTATTGCTGACCCTTTTTGCTACCATATTATAAGCCTTCCCAGCTCCACATACATCTACGTCGTGCGTTTGACTCTCCCTGGTAATCGCTCTATCCAAGCTTTGAGAGTTTTGACTACAACGGTTGCCGATCACCACCTTCTGCTGGGTAAGAACTGGTAAGAATTTGAGGTTTGCTTGACGGATTTGTGACACCCACCACCACCACTTGTTCGTAGTCTGTAGGATCATATTCTTGTTTGTTTCTATTGCTGCTAACCATGCCAGGATCACAAGCCGACGAGATTGACTGGGAGAATTTATCCAACAAGGAGCTTCATGATAAGTTTCAGCACATGATGACTGAACAGGTGCAAGATGTGCTTAATAATTTTGAAGAGGCCATGGAGAAGATTACTGGCCTTGAGAAGACGTTCGAAACAAAGCTCAATAACAGATTTAATGAACTGCTTGCGTGTCTTCCACCACCGGCTGCACCTGTCGCACCTCTGCAACAACAACAACTACGCCCCCTTCCGAATCAGTATGGACGAGCACAGCGTGTTCCTATTGAGCCAGGACAACATTCTGGTGCCGCTGCTACTGTTGTTGGTGCTTCTTTGGCTCTTGCTACTGCTGCTTCTGGTACCCAGGAGGATGATGATTATGTGGGAGATTATGAGGATGAGGTTGATCAAAATCCGAACTACGTGCAGCCACCAGCACCACCACCACCAGGTCGACCTCAGGTATATATTCGTAATGGTAGGTCCGCACCACCACCTCAGGTATGAGATGATGTCCATATTCCTAAACTGAAATTGAATATTCCACCATTTGAGGGTAGATATGTTCCTGATATATATCTTACTTGGGAGTTAGAAACTGAACAGCGTTTTACATGTTTACAATATCCCGAGGAGAGACGGGTTGCTGCTGCTGTTTGTGCTTTCACTAGTTTTGCATGTGTATGGTGGTCTGAACATTGTAGATTATATCCTATTCCCGCTACTTGGGCTGCTTTGAAAACTGCTATGCGTACTCGTTGGGTTCCACCATATTATCAACGTGAATTGCTTCAAAAATTACAGCGCTTAAGACAAGGAAAAAATTCTGTAGAAGAATATTATCAGGAATTACAAACTGGCATGATTAGATGTGGTATTGTTGAGGAGAATGAAGCTATGCTTGCACGTTTTCTGGGTGGATTAAATAGAGAGATTCAGACCATTCTAGACTATAAGGAGTATACTAATATCACTCGTTTATTCCATCTTGCTTGTAAAGCTGAACGTGAAGTGCAGGATCGACAAGCATTGGCGCGAACTAACTTTTCTGCAGGCCGAT
>NW_021181984.1:0-4211 GCF_002162155.2 Triticum dicoccoides | reverse complement strand
ATATGAATAAATCTATAGCCTACTTTCAAATTCAAATTCGGTATAATTTTAAATAACAACACTCTCTGCACGTCATTACGGCGTACACGGTCTGTAAAGCACAACGTGTGTGATATACATCTTAATGTGACACGGTTCACATAGAGCAAACATGTGTAACCATGCACACAGTTGCCGTTACAAAATGTGTGTGATGTCAGACAATATCACAAACGGTGTAACCAAACTAAATGTTTGTGATAGTCGCCTTATCCGACAAGGTTTAAAATCATGAACTATTTTTTATGTCGTACGCATCGTAAACGTTGCACCACATAATAGCATGTGTGATAGTTATCCTGTATGACACTGCTACGACGGTCCGACGTTTCGTAATCCTATCCGACACTCATATGATAATTAGCTAATCTTCTTAATTACCTATGGCATACGGTTCGGGAGAAATGAATGTGTGTGATTGTCTGCTTATCGTACACGTTATATAATCGTGAACTGTTTGTGATGGGTCGTGAATCATATACGTAGCACAACAGAATACGAACTGCGATGGTAATACGAGCACAAACGAGTAGAAAATATGAAGCGTTTGGGATATTAGAGATATCATAAACTGTTGTCTGAAGACTCGCGTTTGGGATAGATGCCGGCATCGCATACGGTTAGTTATGCAAAACATATGCATTGCTACACCCTATCCCGACGGTTTTTGGGTCGCGTAGGAAGGATTCTCCTATCCACACACTCGCCTGGCGATGGTTTAAAACATCGTCGCGGAAAGTGGTTAAAAACCGTTTATATAGCAGCTCGTTGTAGTAGTGAAGGTTAAGGATCCACTGCGTCTCCATGGTCCTAAGACCACAGAAGACGAGGTATACCTGCGCCAGCGCCAGCGGGAGGCAGGAGAAACCCTAGCATGCTAGGTACAGGGTAAGAGTTCCACGCATGCTGGTTTCTTCTTCATGGCTTACCTATTATGAGTATCCCATCAGTTCACAGACAAAGTTTTTAAAAGATAAGAAAAATATTTTGTCGAAGACATCAGCAGATACAATGCTTAAAAATGAACAAGACAAGGAATAAAAATACATTTAGTATATGGTTCGATATTTGTGGCTGGATCCGTTACCAGAAAAGAAGGCCTCCCAGTGAACAGAATTGGCGATTAACTGAAGAAACCTTTCCCCTGTTTTCTTTCTCCTGAGCACTCTTTCCGTCTCTCTAATATAATGAGTGCCTCTAGAACAAAGAACAAAATGAAAATGATATTCGTGACTTTTTTTTTGCGCATAAAAATGATATTAGTGACTTAAGGTTGAAGATCAGAGCCTTTTTTTTTCGAGGGAGTTGAAGATCAGAGCTACTTAACGTTGAATTGATGGCAAACACATACCATCTCCCACATAAATATTTGAAGGGGATGAAGAGAACTGTAGATGTTGTGGAAGAATGGAGCTGCGTCGTGGTTCTATGTAGATGTTCAACTGCTCATGACCTTGGGAAGGAACATGTGGCGGCGGCGGCGTAATGCTAATTTGGAAAGGGGATGCGTCAAAGGAAAACGATTGGAGCAGTGTATGAGGTTCACGACCAGGGTCTTGCGCCTGTTGGTGGGTTTCCTTGGAGGCGACGATGCAGGCGACTGCAAAAGTGGTGCCTAGCTTGGCACGAACAGAGGCGCCAAGATGTTGTTGTCGTCCCTAGCGAGCAGAGGAGAAGGTGGTCGGCCATCGTAGCAACAGCTTGCACAGAGGTGGCGTGATCGATTGCAATGGTGGAACGAGCCGCCCCGGCGAGCACAGGAGGAGGGTCGCTTGCACCTCGGTGCTGAGCGTGCCGTTCGTCTAGGACTGAGCCATTCTTGAAGCTGGGCATGGAGGGGAGCAGCTTGCATAGGAACGACGCCTGGCCGAGCGCGGCGAAGCTTGACGGAGAGGGCTTCGTCCCCTGGCCGGCGAAAGAAGCAGCAGTTGCGGTGGAGCCGCTGGCCCCATCGGCAGCAGGACACGACGCCAAAGCAGGGCGCCGGCCTCATCTCGACAAAGCAGGGCCTCTCGCCCCCAGCCCTGCGACGGTCGCCCTGTCGTCTTCACGCCATTCCTCATCACGCCCTTCCTTCCTGACACAACGGCTATCCACAGCTCGGGAGCGGCTGCAGAAGAAGCGGTCTGACCAGGTGTTGTGGCTGTCAGCGTTGTGGCCTCGACGGTCTTCAGTGGTGTCCCTGGACCCTGTCGCAGCGTCGCCGGTCGTCATCATCATCACAGCAACGGCGATCAGAGAGGATGATCCTCGAGGCGTTGGGGTCAGGGAGCGCACACCCACGCGGTCCCGCTATGCCCTTACCGCGTGCAGCCGGACACGGAGACCGGCGTGTCCAAGCAGGCGCATCGCGGCAACAGTGTGATGACCACCATCGTGCAGCACGAGGTGGAGGGGCTCGAGTTGCGGACCAGGGACGGGAGCTGCCTCGCCGTGCCGCCAGATCCGACGACCTTCGCCTTCGTGGCCAGCAAGATGGTCACGGTAAGGCAAGAGTTGCCCGCCCTCTCTCTGGCAATTGCAGCCTCATGTCGGGATGTGCGTAAATCGGGCCAGAGAGAGCCACTTATGCAGCTCAGGTGCTGGACTGCGATGGTCTCTTCTGCCCGCGCCAATCCCCATTTCGTTACGTAGCCCACTCTACCACAATGTCGGAAGACAATTCCTGGTGCCTTTCAAGCATACGCAGTTCGTGTAAATATGACGGACGCTGTCCACTCTCTGGATTGCTGTATGCATATGGACGATCTTTGTTCATATTTGACAGAGAAATTGGACGTGGAACCAAGACTCTGAGGAGCTCGATATTTATCGATTCCGTATATGTGATGTGAAGGTGCCTCGCTGGCCCACCATATTACATGGCTTGTGTGCACTTCTAGCACCGTGATAGCACATGGGGTGCTCTTCTCTAACCAGCTTTGATTTTTCCTTTTCATCTGTATGCATGATGAAACCATATATTGACCACGCCTATGCTCTCATCGGTTGCATGCTTTCCAACCAAAACCTGAAATAATTGAAAAGCAAGACCAACATATGGAATTTTATTCTAGACATAGAATATTTTGTAAAATTGATACTAGGTATTCCACCAAGATACGGCAAAATCATATAGCATGGCTTCAGTAGACGACACCAACACTCAAAGGCGCAAGACCATGAGCATGCTTATTTCAATCACAAGGACAAAGCACGGATTGAGCTCCAATAAGACTAGTTCAGAGGAAAAACTTCAGCAACTTGAAATTTAATCCCAAGGGCGCATAATCCATGCTGGAGATAGCATTGCTTGCTTCAGCGTCATGCAATCTGTGGCAAGAATAACGTGCTCAATGCTCATCTAATCATCATGCAAGATGTCGTGATGAAGCAATTACTCTATAGTATCAGGTTGGGCATAGAGGACTCAAAAGCATAATTGGTCGGGATATGTTGTTACTTGTTTTGTATAGTAACTAGCAAAAGAGCCCGTGCGTTGCAACGGGAAAGAAAAAAATAGACGCTCTTAACCTAATAACCACGACTCGAGACCCTGATAGGTAGACGTTTTTTATTTTAAAATGGCATCACATTTGTGTTTCCGACGGCGGTCTCAATGCTCACACAACGAAAACGCATTTGAATGTGGTCAGTCTTAAGGCATCTCTCTCTCTTTCTCTCTCTCTCTCTCTCTCTCTCTCTCTCACACACACACACACACACACACACACACACAAACACGTGCGCGCGCACGCACTTTCGCGCGCACACAATCGCTCAGAATAAGATGAGGAAAATGTTGTTTTTTCCTGCGAGGTTTCCCAGAGTTGTGCATGCATGGTTATCAATGTTTTTTTCCTCTCAATCTAGTTTTAATGTGTGTTTATTTGCAATTTGGATCGCTGCCAGTGCGAAAGAAAAACGGACCATGCACTATAGATTATATTTGCACCTAAATTAATAGTTTAGAAATTTTTAACAGCTAAAAGTAACAGCATATTTAGATTCTACACATTTTTCTAATCAAATTTCATATATAATATGTTAAAATCAAGGTTACGGTTTAAAAGATATGGATAATTTTGTTTTAGATAAACTACGGATTGATTAACTGAAAGGTCAGGGGGTTTTCGGTTAAAACACAAAAAAATGATTCGTATGACTGAAATATGGATGGCGGGTTGATTACC
>NW_021181983.1:0-2736 GCF_002162155.2 Triticum dicoccoides | reverse complement strand
AAGACCAGCCCACCCGCGTAGGGGCACCAGCCCACCTCTAACTCCGGCAAATAAAATGGGGCCCAATAAAATGTTACTTGTTTTTATTTTGGCCTTTTTCTTGCACTAAATTTTGTGATGGATCATTTTTTGATGCACTAAAACTAAATGTTAATTGTTCTTATGCATGTATACGGTTCCATGAACTAAATGAGTTGCATGCTTGCATGAAGTGCCCGAAGTAAATTAGTTTGCATTTCCTAGTTGCACCCATGTCCATAGTGGGTTTGCATGGGGCTCCTAGTTGCATGTCCATGGTTTGGCCAATATTTTGAAGATGGTGTGTGTGGTGATAGGGGTGTAGAAACCCGGGCTCGTAGCAACCCATAGCAATACACGAATAATAAGCAAAAACAACCCGTAGTAATCAACAAATAATAGCACGAAACACACAATATATATAGTAGCATAATGATTATATAGAAGCATAAAGATTGCAACCCATAGTTCCAAGATAGCCTTACAACTCGACGATAGATTTACAACTTATAAAGTACTAATAAAACTTAATAATAGTACCATAACGATTACAACTTAAAAGACTAATACGATAGATCTATAGCAAGCTAGATAGATAGGGGGCACCAAACACGGGTTCTTTGGGTTCTTCTTCTCCTTGCTAGAGGCGAAGGTGTCCCGATGTTTCGATGAGATGGTGGCTATCGTTTTCTGTGGGAGTCGACCTTGACGATCCGACTACGAACATGGGAGACGTCGCGCCTTAGCAATCGCTAAACCAACTTCCGAGGGTTATTGACCACGCCGGAGCACGATCAACCTGACCACGAGGGTCTGTTTCCTGCGAGCAAACGAAGAACAAGTAAGAAACTGAGATTGCAATCTGGATATTGCGAATATAAGATGAAAGCTTTATTGATCAAGGTGGGGTTCTATGACGTCTTGGTCTGCTCGTTGGACACAAACGAAGTACGCGAAGTTGTAGCTATGGCGAACTTTTAATCTAAACAAAACCCAAAGTCTAAACGATGCCCTAAGGGCTGTATATATGGAGGAGAGAGGAGGAATTTCGTGGCCCTTGTTGGAGGGGTCCGAAACCAACCCTAACTCTTGTTTCCCCACACATACAGACTGTAAAAATATCATATACTTAAGTACTTCGAAAATACATGGGCCTGGCCCAATAATAAGGTGACGCAACACCTAGAATAGCCTCTGGACGAAATTTATGAAGTGGCATCTTGTATATTTCGTCCCATGCTTCATGCACTCATTATGGTGGCTTCAGAGTCCTGGAATCATCACTTGTAACTCCGTGCTTGTTCCCCTTGCGCATGCCATCATCTCCATGCTTGAACTTGCTCCAAGGTTCATCTTTCTTGTCCAAGCTAGGCCCTTCATTTGTAAGCAAAACAAATGTATCCAATTTAGGCAGCATCATATTCTCATGAACATTAGAATCGTTACCAAGAAACGAAAGTACCTGATAATTCAATTGGCGTGCGCGAGCTCTAGTAATTGGTCCAGTATGTATAGCAGCAGGGGCTGTGGGTGTAACAATGGTATTGATGTCCTCATCATCCTCCCCTTCTTGAAATGAAGTCGTCCTCGACGAAAGTTCATCGTCCTCACCTAAATAAAGCTTCAAATCTGCAATGTTAAAAGTGGGACTAACACCAAAATCTGCAGGCAGCTCAAGTTTATATGCATTATCATTTATTTTCTCTAACACCTTAAAAGGACCATCAACACGTGGCATTAGCTTTGACTTGCGCAAATTAGGAAATCTATCCTTATGCAAATGTAACCAAACAAGATCTCCAGATGCAAACACAACATGTTTTCTACCCTTATCTCCAGCTAGTTTATATTTAGCATTCATACGCTCAATGTTTTCCTTAGTTAACTCATGCATTTTTAAAATCAATTCAGCACGTTCTTTAGCATCAAAAATAACCTTCTCCAAAGATGGAATAGGCAACAAATCAATAGGTGCACGAGGTAGGAAACCATACACAATTTCAAAAGGGCGCATCTTAGTAGTAGAATGCAATGAACGATTATAAGCAAATTCAATATGAGGCAAGCATTCTTCCCAAATTTTCTTGTTATTCTTCAAAACAGCCCTAAGCATAGTAGACAATGTTCTATTGACTACTTCAGTTTGTCCATCAGTTTGGGGGTGACAGGTAGTACTAAAAAGCAGCTTAGTCCCCAACTTAGCCCATAAACATCTCCAAAAGTGGCTAGGAAATTTAGTATCATGATCTGAAACAATAGTATTTGGCACACCATGCAAGCGAATAATTTCACGAAAGAACAAATCAGCAACATTAACAGCATCATCGCTTTTATGACATGGTATAAAGTGTGCCATTTTCGAGAACCTATCCACCACAACAAATATGCTATCCCTCCCCTTCTTTGTTCGAGGTAAACCTAAAACAAAGTCCATAGATATATCCTCCCAAGGAACACTAGGTACAGGCAAAGGCATATATAAACCATGAGGATTGAGTCGTGACTTAGCTTTTTGACATGTAGTGCAGCGAGCAACAAAACGCTCAACATCCCGTCTCATCTTTGGCCAAAAGAAATGTGTAGCAAGTATATCCTCCGTCTTCTTGACGCCAACGTGTCCCATTAATCCTCCTCCATGCGCCTCCTGCAACAACAAAAGACGAACCAAGCTAGCTGGAATGCATAGCTTGTTAGCACGAAACACAAATCCATCGTTAA
>NW_021181982.1:0-1004 GCF_002162155.2 Triticum dicoccoides | reverse complement strand
AGCATGTCTTCGAGAACTTGGTTGACACGTTCAACTTGCCCTTGTGACTGAGGATGAAAAGCAGTGCTGAAAGACAGATGAGTGCCCATAGCTTCTTGGAAACTTGCCCAGAATCTTGAAGTGAATAAGCTGCCACGGTCTGAACTGATTACCAATGGAATACCGTGAAGCGAGACAATTCTGGTCATGTAGAGGTTTGCCAGCTGACTAGCAGTGATCGTTTCCTTGACAGCCAGAAAATGTGCAACTTTAGAAAGTCGGTCAATGACGACAAGAATAGCATCATTACCCTTTTGCGATTTGGGAAATCCAGTAACGAAGTCCATCTCGACATGGTCCCATTTCCATTCAGGAATAGATATAGGTTGCAGAGTTCCAGCAGGCCTTTGATGTTCTGCTTTGATACGACGGCAAACGTCACATTCAGCAACATAACGAGCAATGTCTTGTTTCATGTTAGACCACCAGAATCTCTGACGAATGTCTTGATACATCTTCGTACTACCAGGATGGATACATAGAGGCGTATCATGAGCTTCTTTCATAACTTTCGGAGTCATATTCAGGTTTTCCTTCTTACACGGCACCACTAGGCGGCCTTTGAAGTACAAGGCGCCATCATCAGCAATAGTGAAGGATGAGGGACTTCCTTCTTTGAGGTCTTGCTTAACCTTGTAGACTTCAGAGTCAAATCCCTGCATTGTCTTTATGGTGCCCACGAGATCGGGTTCAACAGCCAGGGTATAGAGGGATCCCTGGGAAACAACACGGAGATTCATCTTGCGGAACTCCGGAGGAGGGGGAGCGAGTGCACCCGGAGGAACAATATGGAGGTTTAGCTTTCTGAATTCTTCAACAAGTGAGGGCTGAACTTTGTGAACCTGGAGGTGGTTGCAGTAAGACTTGCGGCTCAAGGCATCAGCCATTACATTAGCCTTGCCTGGGGTATAGGAAATACCCAAATCAAAGTCTGCAACAGTCTCCATCCATCTCTGCTGACGGAG
>NW_021181981.1:0-703 GCF_002162155.2 Triticum dicoccoides | reverse complement strand
GGTTAAAATAAGATGACCTTCGGGCTCCGGAAACCCAAGGGAAAAAGAGGCTAGGTGGCAAATGGTAAAACCAATGTTGGGCATTGCTGGAAAAGCTTTAATCAAGGCGAACTATCAAGGGGTTCCCATTATAGCCCAACCGCGTAAGGGACGCACAGTCCGGGAACATAACACCGATATGACGGAAACTAGGGCGGCAAGAGTGGAACAAAGCACTAGGCGAGAGGCCGAGCCTTCCACCCTTTACCAAGTATATAGATGCATTAAGATAACATAGCAATATAATGATATCCCAACAAGTAAATAAATGTTCCAACAAGGAACGGCTCCAATCTTCACCTGCAGCTAACAACGCTATAAGAAGGGCTGAGCAAAGCGGTAACATAGCCAATCAACGATTTGCTAGGACAATGGTGGGTTAGAGGTTCAACATGGCAATTGGGAGGCTGACAAGCAAAAGGTAGGCATCGTAGCAGTGGCAAAGCAAAAGAGCGAGCAAACTAGCATAGCAAAGATAGTAGTGATTTCGAGGGTATGATCATCTTGCCTGCACAGTTGTCAGAGTTGACTGGATCCTCACAAGCAAACTCAACGGGCTCCTCGGTAGCGAACTCGTCTCCCGGCTCTACCCAACAAGACAAACAAGCAACAAGGATACAATCAACCACGGGCAAGACCAAGCAATATGATGAAATGACGATAT
>NW_021181980.1:0-1605 GCF_002162155.2 Triticum dicoccoides | reverse complement strand
TGGATTGGCATTTGATCTGCGGAATACAACTACTTTGACCCAATCCTAGATATGGAAGAGGTACTGGAGTTTGTTTCTCCTAGTCATTCCGGAATAGAATGGCTTGACAGACCACAAGAGTCATAGGCATCGATGAACGAACGCACGCATACTCTTGACTATCAATTGATAGACGAGGGTCAGAATGCAACTAAAGAGAACAACTCAAAGGAACATATAACTTTCTGAGTTGTGGATGCATAGATTAGTATGTCGAACCAAGTTCAACATATTTCTTCCGGATAACCCATGCAGAAAGGTAGAACTGGCAGAGTCACGATTTATGAATGGAGAACTCCTCAAGAGTACTCTAATTGTGATTTTTTTTTGATCCAATAAACATCTGCCATAAGTAGTTCATGGTATTTGGAAGAGGAAGATACCACGGACTTCAAGGACTATCGCAAAGGTTACTAATATCCTAAAGGCACTAGCAATTACTATCAACATGAAGTAGGTAGAGTGAATCTCGGTTCAGAACCCAGGAGTAGAATACCTACTACTAAGTAGCATCACGGGATGCTTCCGAGAATAAAGGCCAGAATCTTCACACTAGGACACAAATCATGGCTAGACCACTAGATGATCCCCTAAGCACTTAGGGTCATAATAATAATTCCAACATATATGTCGAGGCAATAATTACCTCAACACACCGATTAGTGTGGTTAATCTGGCCCATGGGAACATCGGAAACAGAAGGAAGGGATTTGCAAATGCATCGGACTATTTAGAAACCTGGGATGACTCGGACAGCATAACGGCTGTAAATGCTCAGAAAAGATTTGAGACATTCACAAAAATGGTGGCATAACCACTCAGAAGCACAATATCAAGGTTTCGAGATCAATAATTAACATACAGAGGTAGAAACTGAACTGAGGCTTAAATCCAACAAACTGATAAGTCTACTAATTAGTAACACGTGATCCTAATAGAAAGAAGAGATAGCCTAGTTCTTAATCCCCGTAGAAGAGAAGATGATGACTCAGATCAGAAGGCCATGAGGTATAAGGAGTAAAAAGAGCCTTACGTTCCATCCCACAATCAATTCCCTTACATAACTAAAGAATATCTAGACTCAACTTCGACCAGTTTGGCTTGGTAATCCTACAGGCAGTCAAGCTCTGATACCAACGCTGTCAGGACCCCGACTCAATGTCACATCGATCTAGCCGGTAACACCTCATATCACTTTGCGGCCTCACGCACGGTATCCCCACGGGTGTCGCCTTACCTTTGCCCGGGACCGTTTGCGCATTTTGGCTCACGTATATGATAGTGTCGCTAGCATCCATATGATAAAGAGCCCGGGCTGACATGGCTAGTCATAAACCCAAAGTGGCACAGACTTACAGGGACAGGCATCCATGACCCAGCATCGAACGTGTCGGTCATCAGCAAGTGGGTCCGGGCTGTAGCACTGGGCTAGCAGGACTCCGGTACTCAATGCGTGACATTTCCCCGAAGGGACAGACACAGGAACGAAGAAGGACACATGCCGGCCAGCCTAAGTGTTCCAGAGCAGTAGCAAGCTACCGTGGCTCAGCGGTAACACTAGGAGAC
>NW_021181979.1:0-1043 GCF_002162155.2 Triticum dicoccoides | reverse complement strand
GGTCATTAGGGCCTAACCACCCCGCTAACCCAGGCCTAGGGCCACTGACAGGTGGGCCCTACCCTTTAATTAACCCGGCTAACCATTTAGTTAAGTCAATTAAACTCTGTTAAATCACTGTGCAGCTGACATGTGGGTCCCATAGGTCAGATTTGACCTGGACAACGTCGTTGACTTGCTGACGTCACTATGAAGTCATGCTGACGCAGTAAATTCATTTCTGGATTTATTATTAATCAGGAAATTACAGAAAATGCCTAAAACTTCAATAAATCATAGAAAATTAACCGTAACTCCAAATTAAATAATTTATATATGAAAAATTATCAGAAAAATTCAAGGAATCCATCTGTACCATTTTCATGCATGTTAGAACAACTTATAGCTGCTGTTTAGCACAAATCATATAAAGGGCATTTAAATATCCACATATGGAGTTTGAATTTGAATCTTGTATTCAAACCAACTTCATTTAATCTGGTTTTAGGTGAATTAGCCCAAAACACATTCATATTGCCATGTCATAGCATGCATCATATTGTGCATTGCATTGATCGTGTTTTCTGTATTTGCCGGTATTTGTCCCCTCTCGATAGACGTGATACCGATGATGTGATCGTTGACACTGATGAAGACTCAATGTTATCTTCAGAAGTGCCAGGCAAGCAAAACCCCCTTGTTCATTCCGATAAAATCCCACTCTCTCGCTCCTGCTCTCTTTTACTGCATTAGGACAACATTGATTCATCTGTTACTTGCTGCGGTAGCTGAACCCCTTTATCCTTTGCATGACCTGTCATTCCACAGTAAATAGATGAAACCCACTAGCATGAGTAGGAGTTGTTTGAGCCCTGTTGTGCCTACTCATTCATGTTTGTTTGTCATGCCTGCTACTGCTTAGAGTTGAGTCAGGTCTGATTCATCGGGGATGAATCAGAGGCGTGTGAACATGTCCTGCTGTGTGTGAGCTAAGTGTGTGAACACGATTTGGTAAAGGTAGCGGTGAGAGGCCATGTAGGAGTACATGGTGGGTTGTCTCATTG
>NW_021181978.1:0-1454 GCF_002162155.2 Triticum dicoccoides | reverse complement strand
CCCCAAGTCAGTCGACCCCTGGCCTACGCCCCTCTTTCTCCCTCTCCCGGTCTAGAGCAATTCTAGACTGGTACCCAGAAGGCTGCTCCTCCTTTTAGTTCTCCGGTAGCTTTTTGTCCTGGACTATGAAGTACTGCTAAACTACTACCCCCTTCGTTTCAAAATAAGTGTCTCAACTTTGTACTAACTTTAATACAAATTTGTACTAAACTTGAGACACTTATTTTGGGACGAAGGGAGTACTTCGCTACATGTGGATATCGTAGAGGGATAGTCTGTTTTGACTCTAGATCAGTGGAAAACTTCTTGCGAATGGGCGAGGCATAACCTAACTATGAGAATCGGTGAATCTTTATCAACGCCTACGTCCTCTCAGTTGCATTCTTGTTGATGAGATCGGATCTATCTTGTCTCTTTCATAGTGTTCCTCGATGTGATCGTACTTTTTTTATTGTGTAGTATGCTCTCCTACGGTGCAATGCTGGCTAAGCATGTAATCCTCTCTTTCAGCGAAAGAGACCTTTCTTAGCTCGAGCTCAAGTGCTCGGCTCAAAGTTTCATCATGAAATCACGTTCGTGGAATTCGTGGCAAAAAAAAGTCTTTGTGTTCTCATTATTATTTCCCTTAATTTTTGGATCTCGCCTTACAGTTAAGTCGTTGTATGTGTACCGGTCCTTTTTTTGTATCTCGTACAGTTAATTAACAGAGATGCGACTAGCTATCTCTATTCAATGCATGCCTACGAGTACGAGGTCCCAACTCACATTAATCCACAATCTTTGCTGATCTGGCATTGCTTCACTTCCGAATCTTGGCCATTTTTACTCTCACGGAGTAGTAATTTGGAATTATAACTGCATGTGAAAAATGGAGCCCCCCTTACACAGGGATCCTGCCCGGATACACATGCATACATGTTCCTGGAGTTCATTAAGATCCTCGCTGATATTTTGAGTGGGGATGTAACTACATCCTGAACGCAGATATACACCGTAAATAAACCTAGCCATAAGCCCATAACTAGCTCTCGTTCGTACCACGTACTACAATTTACAATTTCTGGCCTTTCATTTCATCGCGCATGTGTATTGCGCATGGACCAAAAGCTTGAATGCTGGCAGGGTTTGATAATTAACCAGTGGGGTCCTGCGTGCATGCAGGCTTATAGCTATATCATGGACAAACAGTGCCTATTTGCATTATTGGCTTATTAAGTGAGCTAGAGCTCGATCATGCATGAGCCATTCATGGCATGTGTTTTTGGCCGATTAGGTTGCCTCCCTCCATAGGCTAGGACAGCGCATTCAAGTGTAGGTGTAGCATAAACTTAGTTATTTCCCGCGTACATTTTGCACTGTATGCATGCTCAACGAAAGAATACTGCATGGTGCATGGAGGGGAAGAGATGGATCAAAATCGCAGCATGCTGGACTAAGAGCATCTCCAATAAATG
>NW_021181977.1:0-1181 GCF_002162155.2 Triticum dicoccoides | reverse complement strand
ATCGAAAAGTAAGAATTCATATGTTACGGGCCGGTTGAGGGGAGGACTTACTCGGGAAAGTAAGGCACGAGGAAGTTATCCTTATCTTGGTTTGCCAGAATGACGCCTTCGAGGTAAGAACTCGCGACTTGCCGGTCCCCAGCACTGCCCAAGATCTTGGCACGCATGTAGAAGGGGTCGACTATCACGATGTCCGGGGTCTTGTCGCGAATGATCCGCATCTCCATACTCAGCGAAAATAGCCGAACGAAGGTGTAGTGCAGCGGATGAAGGTTAAACATAGCAAAGATGTCATCAAACCGCAGGACGATCATACCCCCGATGTCGCCATCCACAAAGCCCTTGCCCTCTGGCACCTTGGCCACGAAAACCGGGTATGCCACATCCTTCTCTTTGAGACGCCGCTTCTCCAAAGAAAGAACACTGTCGTGCAGACTCCGCATAGCACCGGTTGCAGCATTGAGCATATTTGGTGGTAGCATCGCCCTACCCGCCACATGCAGCCTCCTCGAGATATCCTGCGGTGAAGGTGGCCCGTCCTGAGCACGGATCGTACTCGGTGCCGGCTGGCTCGCACCCTTCTTAGTCTTTCTTTTGCGTGCCTTCTTCTTCTCCTGTAATGGGACCGAGTTCTGCTCACAGACCGCCTTCTTGAGTGTGTTGGGGCTGATAATATTTCGCACCTCGCCTATCTGAGGCTCGGTGAAGTCGGCAGCTGGAGGCGTCTCCTGAGAGCTGAACGCCAGACGGCGCCTGTTGCAACTTGGCTTCTCCGCGGTACGAGCTAGATCGCACACGTCTTTTGTTGGGTTTGGTTCTTGAGAAGGAGGCCCCATGAAGTCGCCATCGTACCCATGCTCGGCAAAGTACTGATCGACATTGCCAAATGTATCATCGTCGTCGTCGTTGTCGTTCTGATCCTGTGCCATATGCATGTTTGGATCCAGTGGCATAGGGATGTCCGGCACCGTTACGGCGGTCTTGCCATGGGGCCGACTTGGCGCCGGCACGACTGGCGGTGTTGTCTTTGGGGTGGTGTCCCCCGCCCCCAAACGAATCTGGCTCTTCGGCCAAAGCAGGGGCCAGCTCAGGCAGGCGCTGAGGGTCATCACGTCATCATCGTCGGCCCCGACGGGTCGAATCGGAGGTAACAAGTCGTCGCAGCCTGGCAGCACCCGAAC
>NW_021181975.1:0-1074 GCF_002162155.2 Triticum dicoccoides | reverse complement strand
TACTCCTCGGAGGCAGAACCTGTCGCAAAGGACACCGATACACAACCATCACCAAACAATGTGCAACAATATGATGCATGCATGAAACATGGCAATATGAGTGTGTTGGGCTAATGCAACTAAAACCAGAAGGGTTTGAACAAATTTGAATCAAGGATTCAAATTTCAAATTCAAATATGGCCTTTTAAAGTGCTTTTCCTTGTTCTGCTTGAAACATCAATTTAACTTGTTTGATCATGCATGAAAATAGTACAGATGGATAGATTGGATTTTTCTGATCATTTTTCATATATAATTTGTCCAATTTGGAGTTACAGAATAAAAGTTATGAATTTTTGAAGTTTAAATAATATTCTGGAATTTCCTGATTTAAATTAAATCCAGAAATATAATTATTGCGCCAGCATGACGTCAGCATGACGTCAGTGGTCAACTGCGGCTGGCTGGAGTCAAACCTCACGTGTGGGGCCCACACGTCAGTGACAGGGGGGTTAAACAGGGTTAAATTAATCCTAATTACTAATTAGTGGCGCTGGGGCCCACTAGTCAGTGTCAGGGGGTTAACTAACAGTGGTTAGCGCTAATCCTAATTAGCTACAGGGCTGGGCACACCTGTCAGGGACTCAGGGGGGGTTCCTGCCGTGGTCAAAGTGGGTCAAACCCACCGGCGACGTGACGCCGGCGAGGCCCGAGACGGCGGCGCGATGCGGGATCGCGCTACAGGGCACGGGCGAGGCCGTTCTTGGGCTCGTTGGAGAGCTCTTGCTCCCGCGCGTCGAACGGTGGTGGTGGCTGGGCCTGGGGTGGCCGGAGTCGACGGCGGCGAGCTCGGCTGCGGCCGCCGGGGTTCGGTCGTGCACGGAAACGGGGTTGGAGCTCGAAGGCGAGCTAGGCGAGGCGCTAGGGATGCTCTACGGAGCCTTACGAACTCGTTGGACTCGCCGGGGTGACCAAATGGTCACCGGAGCTGCGTCGACGGCGAGCTCGGCGACGGCGGAGGTTCGGCCGTGGTGGGGAGGAGGCTGCGGTGAGGGAACGAGGGGGAGAAGAGGGGGAAACGGTGGCGTAGCTCA
>NW_021181974.1:0-1387 GCF_002162155.2 Triticum dicoccoides | reverse complement strand
GAGCATGGCGCGCCCGAGCTCGCCACGCACCACCCAGCCTCTCTGCATCGCCCTGGTCGCCGTTGCGCCGCGTGGATCGTCTTCTGGTCGCCGCCCCGACCTCGCCGACACCCCATTCACTCTCCCCCGGCTCTCCCTCACTCTCTCTCTCTCACGGCCGAAGCTCACCGTCGCCGCCGTTCGCCTTAGCCACCGTCTCCGACCACCCCTCGCTTCCCCGACCAGCTCAGAAGCTCCGCCTCGACTCCTTCTTCCTCCCCACCGCTCCACGGGTCCCCGGAAGCCCTGCATCGCCGCCACGTCGCCGTTCCCCCCTTCGGACTCCGACCATCGTCGCCGTCAAATTCGTCGTCTCCGACGCGTCCCCGAGCCCGCTTCGACGCCCACTGCAACCGCGGTGAGCTACGCCACCGTTTCCCCCTTCTCCCCTGCTCTCTCCCGACCCCTAGGCCCTAGCCCCACCGCGGCCGAAAGCTTCACACCGCCGGCGATGTCGCCGTCGTGGCCACGATCGCCGTAGCGCCCAACCGAGCACGCCATCGTGCTCCACATCTCACTAGGAGCACGTAGCACGCTCCAACACCCCCCCTAACACCCTGCAACACCGTTCCCGTGCACGACCGAACCCCGGCCGCCCCAGCCGAGCTCGCCGCCGTCGACTCCGGCCACCCCGACCCCAACGGACTCCGCCAAGAGCCGCGGGTCGTCCTCAGCTTCACTCCGGTGGCCTCCGCGGTTCATTTGGTGGCCGAAACGACCAAAACCACTATCGCCGCCGCACTGATGGTCGCCGCCGGCCAGAACTCCGGCGAGCTGACATGGCCTAGTTAATTAGCCACTAAACCACCACCTACTGACGCTGACAAGTGGGCCCCAGGGCTTAGTCAAAGCTAACCAGCCCGGGTCAACACGGGATTAGCCCTTGTGTCACTGACGTGTGGACCCCACACGTCAGGTTTGACCCGAGCCAGCCCTGTTGACCTGCTGATGTCACTGTGACGTCAGGCTGACGCAGTAAATGATATTTCTGGATTTAAATTAAATCAGGAAATTCCAGAATATTAATTAAACTTCAAAAATTCATAACTTTTATTCTGTAACTCCAAATTGGACAAATTATATATGAAAAATGATCAGAAAAATCCAATCTATCCATCTGTACTATTTTCATGCATGATCCAACAAGTTAAATGGATGTTTTAATCAGAACAAGGAAAAGCACTTTAAAAGGCCATATTTGAAATTGAAATTTGAATCTTTGACTCAAATTTGTTCAAACCCTTCTGGCTTTAGTTGCATTAGCCCAACACACTCATATTGCCATGTTTCATGCATGCATCATATTGTTGCACATTGTTTGGTGATGCCTGTGTATCGTTATCCTTTA
>NW_021181973.1:0-1145 GCF_002162155.2 Triticum dicoccoides | reverse complement strand
TGCCATCTTATAAGGTCTTCTAGCAATCGGAACGGTTCCTGGAATGAGGTCTATTACGAACTCAACTTCCCTGTCAGGTGGGACACCTGGCAATTCCTCTGGAAAGACATCCGGGAAGTCACGGACTACCGGAACGTCCTCAAGGTCTGGCAAAGGGCTGGCGTTAAGAGAATATAATTGTCGCTTGGCTATTCGGGTCAAGACATTGACTATCTTGCCCGAAGGGTGAGTGAGTTGAACAGTCCTAGAGAAGCAATCAATTTTGGCATGATGAGCTGACATCCAGTCCATACCCAAAATGATATTAATATCTGAAAATTTAAGGGCTATCAAAGACGCGAGGAAAACAAGTCTGTCGACTTGGATTTCATTTCCATAACTTACCCTAGAGGTCTGCCATCTAGAACCAGGGGTAGAAATCTCCATAGTGGATGGCATGTCACAGAATGCAACGTTATGCAAACGAGCATAACTTTCGGATATAAAAGAATGAGAGGATCCTGTATCGAAAAGAACAAATGCCGGGTGGCAATTAACAAGAAGCGTACCAAGAACGACGTTGGGATCCTCTTGAGCTTCTTCGGCAGAGATACAGTTGACATGGCCACGTGAAGCAGTGACCGGCTTGGCGTGGAAAATTTTTCCTGTCGACTTGCCACGGCCAACAGCTTTAGCAGACTGGTTGGGGTTGGTCTGGGGACACTCACGCATATAGTGGCCAGATTCCCCACACTTGAAACAAGTCACGGAACTGGTACGTGGAGGAGCATTGTTAGTTGGACCCCCATAGGGCTTGGCCGGAGCAGACTGTTGAACAGGGCGAGGCGCCTGGAAGGATGGCCTCGGTGTGAACCTGGGTGGCAGGGCGGTGTTGGGTACCCACACGCGGCGCTTCTGAGGACCAGCACCGGATGAGGAACCCATGTCACGGCCATGCTTGCGTGTTGCGTCATAGTCAGTCTGACCAGTTTCAGCACTGATGGCTTTGTTGACAAGTTTCTGAAAAGATGTGCACTCATGCAGACGGAGGTCACGGCGAAGCTCAGGACTAAGGCCCTTACGGAACCTTGCTTGCTTCTTGGCGTCAGTAGAAACTTCCTCGGTTGCATATCGTGCGAGATTACCGAACTCCCTGCTGTAAACAT
>NW_021181972.1:8468-9997 GCF_002162155.2 Triticum dicoccoides | reverse complement strand
AATCAAAGCCAGTATCTCTGCACTGTCAGGATATTTCCATCTTATCCTGGATCCACCGAGCCCCTTCACTGCTCCTATGGACTCGGGGTTACTATTGAGATGGCTGTGCAGGACGCCGCCTACTCTATGATGACCATCATGCGAGTCAGATCTGGACTATTTCGGGACTCTGATTTCCGGTATATGCCAGGATCACTTCCGGGAGCACAAGGGTATCTCCAGGCTATCTATGCTGACCCCACCCAGGAGGATTCACGGACTCGCACCACTGCTGAGATGCTCGAGGATAAGGACCGTGAAAATCGGGCCTTGAGGTTAGAGCTCTTCAATACCCGTGCTGACCACTGGGCCACATTGACTCGGTTTGCACCGGCGGTGCAAGCTGGATATTCAGATATGCGCGATCTCTATCCTGTGAGATCTGCTCTGCCAAACGTGATGGGTTGGCGTGATGTAGGAGGCATCACCCCACCTCGCGGTCCCCGCAGGCCACCGTCTGTTGGTCCAAGACCTCATCCTAGCCCCTATGGTCCACAAGCTCCGCGAGATCGTCTGTTTCCGGATGATCATGTTGAGCTTCCAGGCTATGGAGGTTACTTCTACGAAGACTACTACGGATCGGTCTGAGTTAGTGGTAGTATCACTAGTTCGCACTAGCTATGTCATCTATCGTCCCGCGTGACTCGTGGGATATGACCTAGTTTGTACTCTTTCCGGAGGAGTAGAAAAATAATGTATAGGAGCTTGGAATGCCTCCGATGAGATGTAATCCTCTTTTCACCGTAATAGTACTTTGTTTGGTCTTGTACTAAACCCTGTATGGTGTGTATGACGATGGAATAAAGAAGCAGTTTCTGTATTTACCATGTCATATGGATGATCATCTTGCATTTCGAGTTATTCCTTACATTTTATATCCTATGTCGGAATTTTATCATCCAGACTAAATCATTGTCTTGTTTACCTAGGATGGTCAACACGCGCACTAACCCTGCTCCTCAAGAGCAGGCAGAAGGCAGTGAAGTCAGGGATGCAAATCTGCCTCATCCTCCTTCCCTAGCCGAGGTTATGATGGAAGCTGAGAGAAACAAGCGGGAGACCAACCGTTTGTTGGAGCGTATTGAACAGAACACAACACACCATCAGAGGACTAACGTGGTGTCACTCAGTGATTTTATCAAATTACATCCACCCACGTTCCACCACTCCGTCGAGCCTCTCGACGCTGATGACTGGCTTCGCAGTATCTCTCACAAACTGCGTTCCGCGCTGGTAGCGAAGGCTGACAAGGTCACCTTTGCTGCATATCATCTTGAAGGCCCCGCCAGTCTATGGTGGGAAAATTATGGAGCTATGCGCCCAGCGGGCCATGTCACTACTTGGGCTGAATTCAGTGAGGCTTTCCGTGAACATCACATTCCGGAGGGTCTCATGGACCGTAAACGTGAGGAATTTTGCAATTTCACCCAAGGCCGACTTTCTGTGGATGCTTACAGCAGGGAGTTTGGTAACCTCGCACGATATGCAAC
>NW_021181972.1:0-3142 GCF_002162155.2 Triticum dicoccoides | reverse complement strand
CACCACCGGCCTCCCCTCGCCTCCCCGACACGCTCCCCAGCTCCGCCGCGACCCCCTCTACCTCCTCGTCACGCCACAAGACGCCGGACGCCCTGTGGAGCCGCCGTCGCCATCGTCTTCCTCCTCGGGCTCCGACCACCATCGCCGTCGATTCGCCATCTCCAGCGCGTCCCCGAGCCCGCTTCGACGCCCACTGCAACCGCGGTGAGCTCCGCCACCGTTTCCCCCTCTTTTCCCCCTCGTTCCCGCGCTGTAACCCCGTTTCCCACCACGGCCGAACCTCCGCCGTCGCCGAGCTCGCTGTCGACGCAGCTCCGGTGACCATTTGGTCACCCCGGCGAGTCCAACGAGTCCGTAAGGCCCCGTAGAGCATCCCTAGCGCCTTGCTTCGCTCGCCTTCGAGCTCCAACCACGTTCCCGTGCACGACCGAACCCCGGCGGCCGCAGCCGAGCTCGCCGCCATCGACTCCGGCCACCCCAGGCCCAGCCACGGCCACCGCCCGACGCGCCATCGAGCTGGCTTTCCAACGCACCTAGCCGCACGCCGTTTGGAGCACCACAGAGGAAACCCGAGGCACTTGTACGCCGCGGACCTCGTCGGCGACTAACCGCCGGCGGGTTTGACCTGTTTGACCTGGGGTTTGACCCCCCCAGAGTCACTGACGCGTGGGCCCCGTCGGCCAGGTGGTTAGATTAGCGCTAATCACTGTTAATTAACCCCCCCTGACACTGACCAGTGGGCCCCAGCGCCACTAACCCTTAATTAGGATTAAATTAACCCCTGTTTAACCCCCCCTGTCACTGACGTGTGGGCCCCACACGTCAGGTTTGACCCCAGCCAGCCGCAGTTGACCGCTGACGTCGTGCTGACGTCATGCTGGCGCAATATATATATTTCTGGATTTAATTAAATCAGGAAATTCCAGAATATTATTTAAACTTCAAAAATTCATAACTTTTATTCTGTAACTCCAAATCAGGCAAATTATATATGAAAAATGATCAGAAAAATCCAATCTATCCATCTGTGCTATTTTCATGCATGACTAAACAAGTTAACTTGATGTTTAATGCAGAACAAGGAAAAGCACTTTAAAAGGCCATGTTTGAGTTTGAAATTTGAATCTTTGATTCAAATTGGTTCAAACCCTTCTGGTCTTAGTTGCATTAGCCCAACACACTCATATTGCCATGTTTCATGCATGCATCATATTGTTGCACATTGTTTGGTGATGGTTGTGTATCGGTGTCCTTTGCGACAGGTTCTGCCTCCGAGGAGTACCGTGATTACCCTAACGAAGAACCGTATCAGTGCATCGACCCATCAGGCAAGCAACCAACCATTTGATCATATCGATACAATCCCATGTTCTCGCTCCTGCTCTCTTTTACTGCATTAAGACAACGCGTTTCAAACTGCTGTGTGCTACGGTAGTTGAACCCATTTCCTTTGCATGACCTGTCATTGCCACAGTAACTAGATGAAACCCACTAGCATGCGTAGGAGTTGTATGAGCCATATGTATGTGTTGTTCCTACCTTGCTATGCCTGCTATGCTTAGAGTCATGTCAGGTCTGGTTCATCTGGGTGATGGGCTAGAGTGAAATGATTATGTCGGTAATGAGAGTGGTGTGGTGAACACGATTTGGTAAAGGTATCGATGAGAGGCCATGTAGGAGTACATGGTGGGTTGTTTCATTGAAGCCGACCTTAAGCACTGAGATCTGTATGTGTGATTTAAGATTCAACTACTACCATGCATTGGGCCCGAAACCAATGGACCCTCTCGGCTTCTTATTCACCCTAGTTCTCCGTCCAGGAGTTGCAAGTAGTTTCTGGTGTTTGTAGCCTACTGGAGGCCGTGGACAGCGCTGACCGTAGGGGTGGGCTGTGATGCGGTAGGTACGTGGCCGGGTGTATCGAATACCCATTTGGTATCTCGGGAACCCTGTTCACATCGTTCGGGGCCGTATGGGAAACCTCGGCCGGACTCCCTGCGGATGGAACCTGAATAGGCGATAAACCTAGACTGGAGGCTTAGGTGATTAGGTAGGTCGTGGCCGACACCCACGTTGGGCTTCCGCTTGAAGGTTGCCGAGTACATGTCGTGTAAACGACGGTAAGTGGTGAGAGCATGTATGAAGAAGTACACCCCTGCAGGGTTAACATGATCTATTCGAATAGCCGCGTCCGCGGTAAAAGACTACTTAGTTGCCTATACAGTTCATAGACAAGTAAATGGAAACTGCTAAAAGCCTCAAGATAAGTGTGAGTGCCGAGGATGGCTCTTCCATAGGGAGACGGAGGTGGATCCTCGGTAGTGTATTGAAGTGGTGAGTAGTGGACTCGTGTGCGCAAAACCATTTCAAGTTGGAGTATCGTAGGATAGTCTAGCCAAGAGTCAAAGCTGGCTTGCTGCAATAACTCCACCAACCCTTCTTGATAATATGCATGTATGTAGGATCTGATGTAAGTCTTGCTGAGTGCCTTTGTACTCATGTTGCTATAATTTACATTTTACAGAAGACGCTGCAACCCCTTCTGATGGGTTCTATGTAGACGTTGACATCAACGAGTAGGCTAAAGGCCCAGGTGGTGACCCTGAGCTTGTGAAGGACCATGTAGTATAGCTAGGCTTCCAAGTCTCTTTTATTTTACTAGTTGTCTGTACTCAGACAAGTTACTTCCGCTTCTGGTTTGTATGACTGTATGACTTGAATGTTGGGTCGTGAGACCCGTACCTTTGTGTATGTTATGTATGGCTCACTGAGCCTTAAATAAAGTACTTGTGTCGTAGAGTCATGTTGTGATGCTTCGTTGTATTTGCACATATCGAGCATATTGTGTGTATGATTGAAATGCTTGGTATGTGTGGGATCTGACTACCTAGTTGTTTATCTTTAGTAGCCTCTCTTACCGGGAAATGTCTCCTAGTGTTACCGCTGAGCCATGGTAGCTTGCTACTGCTCTGGAACACTTAGGCTGGCCGGCATGTGTCCTTCTTCGTTCCTGTGTCTGTCCCTTCGGGGAAATGTCACGCATTGAGTACCGGAGTCCTGTTAGCCCGCTACAGCCCGGTTTACCGGAGTCCTGCTAGCCCAGTGCTACAGCCCGGACCCACTTGCTGATGACCGACACGTT
>NW_021181971.1:0-1344 GCF_002162155.2 Triticum dicoccoides | reverse complement strand
ATATATATATATATATATATATATATATATATATATATATATATATATCATGTTCTTTCCAACATGCCGAGATTGCCGAAGGATAAAATGAAAAAGAAAAGGTGAAGATCACCATGACTCTTGCATAAGGTAGAAGATAATAATAAAGGATAGGCCCTTCGCAGAGGGAAGCAGAGGTTGCCATGCGCTTTTATGGTTGGATGCACAAAATCTCAATGCGAAAGAACGTCACTTTATATTGCCCCTTGTGATATGAACCTTTATTATGCAGTCCGTCGCTTTTATTACTTCCACATCACAAGATCGTATAAAGCTTATTTCTCCCACACCAATCAATCATACATATTTAGAGCAATTTTTATTGCTTTGCACCAATGGCAACTTACTTGAAGGATCTTACTCAATCCATAGGTAGATATGGTGGACTCTCATGGCAAAACTGGTTTAAGGGTATTTGGAAGCACAAGTAGTATTTCTACTTGGTGCTGAGAATTTGGCTAGCATGAGGGGGAAAGACAAGCTCAACAAGTTAGAGGATCCATGACAACATACTTTATCTCAGATATAAGAAAGACATAACTCATTATGTTGTCTTCGTTGTCCAACATCAACTCTTTAGCAAGTCATATTTTAATGAGTGCTCCCAATCATAAAAGATGTCAATGATAATATATCTATATGTGAAACCTCTCTTTCCTTATTACTTCCTATTAATTGCAACGGTGACCAAAGCTATGTCTGCCAACTCCCAACAACTTTTAATCATCATACTCTTTCTATGTGAAGTCATTACTCTCAATAAGATCAATATGAACTCTTTGTTTCTTTTTATTCTTTTTCTCTTTTCTTCTATTCACCCAAGATCATGGCAAAATAATCAAGCCCTTGACTCAACACTAATCTTTATTATATATAACTCACGGACTCGATTACAAAGAGAGATCATAAAGAAAAACTCAAAACTAGATCATGAGATAAACTTTATTCTACTAGATCAAGATACTACTAATAGGATTGAACTAAGAAAAACGATAAAGATAGGAGTTGTGATGGTGATATGATATCGGGGCACCTCCCCCAAGCTTGGTAGATGCCAAGGGGAGTGCCCATACCCATGTGATTATATCTCCTTTGTCAGTGAAGAAGGTGGAGGTGACGGATAATCGCACATCGAGCGTAAGAGGTCCTCCATCTTGCGAATAATGCCCTTGAGTGCGACAATATGCTCCTTCAACAAAACATTTTCTTGTGTGAGATACTTGTTTTGTATACGAGCTAACTCAATCATCTTGAAAGCTTCGATCTCAGTTGGGGTAAGAAGGTTATGATCAAGTTGAAGGATGT
>NW_021181970.1:0-1108 GCF_002162155.2 Triticum dicoccoides | reverse complement strand
GACCGCCGGGTCTATCCCTTTGACTTTCGCTGGGCGTAGTTTGACCGGTGGACCTTTTCACCTTGTTGTCATAGCCCAGCCATAGCTACACCCCCAACACAGTCCCGGCACAACCCACCCCAAGATTCCCTCTGTGTCGGCCCGACATGGCCGTTTACGCCCTCCGGGGCACGGCGGCATCGACGCCCGTGAGGGGGGAGGGGGCACACCCCGGAGCCGTGTGCCTGCGCGTGCCACCACGTTTCCACAACCGTAGGAGGGCCCACCGCAACACCTGGCGGCATTGCTACCCCCCACAGGTACCCGGCCCGTCCCGTCTAACCTCTCCGTGACATGATGGAAGAAGGCCCGTGTGGGGGATCAATCGATATATGTTTTCTGTACATTTAAGTTAATGAAATTAGTATTGAAAAAAAAATAAAAAAATAAGAGAAAATAAAAAATATAGGCATTGCTACCCCCCAGTGCCCCGTCCCGCCTAACCCTGTAGCGTTTGACCATGGGATCTAGCCCTTTGACTTTGCACGGACGGGCTTTGACCAGTGGACCTCCCCACCCGGTTGTGTTAGGTCAGCCCATAGGAATACTTTGGAGCAACATCCGGGCCAGACCCACAGCAAGATCCCCTCCGTGTAGACCCCACATGTCCGTTTCCCCCCTCCAGGTGTCGGCGGCGCCGTCCATGAGGGGGGCACACCCCGGACACGCGTGCCGGGCGTTTGCAACCGCCACAACACTTCCAGCCTTGTGAGAGGCCGCCTACGCAAGATTTGGCGGCATGCTAGCCCCCGGAGGCCGTCGGCCACAGCCGTAGACGCGCGAAGGGCAATCCGCGTAGAGGGAATTTTTCGGATACTTCTCCATCACCAAAAATTATAAAAAATACCATCATTCCTATAGCACATGTGCCCACGTCGTGCAAAAAAACTCATGATTTTATCGCGCTCCGAGTATTTAGTAATATTGACGCCGCATCGTTACCGCAGAACGTCTACTACCGTGTCATCGCCGTCCGTGAGGGGGGGCCACGCACCGGAGACGCGTCCCGCCTCTTCGGACATGCCACCACACCACCCCGCATGTATGAGGGCCCGGTGCGACGCTCCGG
>NW_021181969.1:0-1158 GCF_002162155.2 Triticum dicoccoides | reverse complement strand
GGAGCCACCAAGCTGGAATTGGTCAGTACAGTGTGGTGTGCTTCAGTCAGAGAATGGCCGTCCATACATATCGTTGATTTCCTTCCGATCGTGCCTTTTCCACTTAGTCTCCCCTCGTGCCGCGATCGAGGAAGACCAATCGGCTTAAGGTCAGGAACAAAGTCAACACAAAAGTCAATTACCTCCTCATTTCCATAGCCCTTGGCGATGCTTCCTTCTGGCCTAGCACGGTTACGAACATATTTCTTTAATACTCCCATGAACCTCTCGAAGGGGAACATATTGTGTAGAAATACAGGACCGAGAACGAAAATCTCTTCGACTAGGTGAACCAGGAGGTGCGTCATAATATTGAAGAAGGATGGCGGGAACACCAACTCGAAACTGACAAGACATTGGATCACATCGTTCTGTAACCGTGGTAGAACTTCTGGATTGATTACCTTCTGAGAGATTGCATTGAGGAATGCACATAGCTTCACAATGGCTACTCGAACATTTTCCGGCAAGAGCCCCCTCAAAGCAATCGGAAGCAATTGCGTCATAATCACGTGGCAGTCGTGAGACTTCAGGTTTTGGAACTTTTTCTCCGCCATGTTTATTATTCCCTTTATATTGGACGAGAATCCAGACGGGACCTTCATACTGCTCAGGCATTCAAAAAAGATGACCTTCTCTTCTTTGGTCAGAGCATAGCTGGCACGACCTTGAAACCATTCCGGATGCCGGTCATCAGGGTCTTTCAAACGTTGCTAGTCCTGCCGTGCTTCCTTTGTATCATTTGTCTTCCCATACACGCCCAAGAAGCTTAGGAGGTTCACGCAAATATTCTTCGTAACGTGCATCACGTCGATTGCAGAGCGGACATCTAGGACTTTCCAATATTCTAGCTCCCAGAATATAGATTTCTTCTTCCACATGGCTGCGTGCCCGTCAGCTCCCTTCGGAACTGATTGTCCGCCAGGACCCTTTCCAAAGATGACTTTCAAATCCTTGACCATATCAAATACCTCAGCACCAGTGCGTTCCGCAGGCTTCGGCCGGTGATCTGCCTTGCCGTTGTAATGCTTGCCCTTCTTTCTTACTGGATGAATTTTCGGAAGAAATCGACGATGCCCAAGGTACACGTTCTTCTTACAATTTGGCAAATGTACACTT
>NW_021181968.1:0-669 GCF_002162155.2 Triticum dicoccoides | reverse complement strand
TATTACTCACTATTTTGGGGTCCCGGAGCGATTTCCATAGTTGTTGAACCCCAAGGTGCGCTTACGTGTCGGTCATCAACACTGGCAGTTTTGGCCGATTTTGGGCCGTTTCATGGACTATTACTCACTGTTTTGGGGTCCCGATGTGGTTTCCATGGTTAACGAACCATGTGGTGCGTTTATGTGTCAGTCATCAACACTAACAGTTTAGGCCGATTCTAGCCCGTTTCTTTGATTATTACTCACCGTTTTCGGGTAACGAAGCAATTTCCATAATTGTTGAACCCCAAGGTCCGCTTACGTGTCGGTCATCCACACTGGCAGTTTTGGCCAATCGTGGCCCATTTCATGGACTATTACTCATTGTTTTGGGGTCCTGGAGTGCTTTCCATGGTTAACGAACCCTGTGGTGCGTTTATGTGTCGGTCATCAACACTCGCAGTTTTGGCCGATTCTGACCCGTATCTTGGATTATTACTCACTATTTTGGGGTCTCGAACAGATTTCCATAGTTGTTGAACCCCAAGGTGCGCTTACGTGTCGGTCATCAACACTGGCAGTTTTGGCCGATTCTGGCCCGTTTCATGGACTACCACTCACTATTTCGGGGTCCCGGAGTGGTTTCCATGGTTAACGAACCCTGTGGTGCGTTTACGTGTCGGTCATCAA
>NW_021181967.1:0-1457 GCF_002162155.2 Triticum dicoccoides | reverse complement strand
ACTTCGCTTAGCTGATGACATCCTGAGAAACGAAACCAAGGACGAAATCAACATTAACTATAGAATGTAGAATGTAGGACAAGGAATTAGTATCTCTCGAACTCCTAGGGAAATTTCGGCAGCATAACGACAGTAAAATGCTCAGAATGAGACATCCTACTAAAAATGGGGTGGTAACATACTCATCAGTATTACTCAAGGTTCTGAGATCATACTAAGCAGACTACACCGGAAATACTCAAAGCTGGGATATGACTCTGATCAACCAATCCTATGGAACTACGGAGTAGTAACACGTGACCCTGATAGACGGAAGAGAAGCCTAGTTCCTTAACCCCGTCGGAAAGATAGGACGACTCAGATCAGAAGGTCATGAGGTAAAGGAGTAAAAAGAGCCTTACGTTCCTTCCCACAATCAATTCCCTTACATAACTAAAGAATTTCTAGACTCAACTTCGACCAGTATGGCTTGGTAATCCTACAGGCAGTCAGGCTCTGATACCAGCGCTGTCAGGACCCCGACTCGATGCCACATCGATCTAGCATGTAACACCTCATATCGCTTTGTGGCCTCACGCACGGTATCCCCACGGGTGTCGCCTTACCTTTGCCCGGGACCGTTTGCGCATTTTGGCACACGTATATGATGGTGTCGCTAGCATCCATATGATAAAGAGCCCGGGCTGACATGGCTAGTCGTAAACCCAAAGTGGCACTAACTTACAGGGACAGGCATTCATGACCCAGCATCGAACGTGTCGGTCATCAGCGAGTGAATCCAGGCTGTAGCACTGGGCTAACAGGACTCCGGTGAACCGGGCTGTAGCGGGCTAGCAGGACTCCGGTATTCATCGCGTGACATTTTCCCGAAGGGACAGACACAGGATCGAAGAAGGACACATGCCGGCCTGCCTAAGTGTTCCGGAGCAGCAGCAAGCTACCAGGGCTCAGTGGAAGCACTAGGAGACATTTCCCGGTAAGAGAGGCTACTAAGAATAAACAACTAGATAGTCAGATCCCACACATAGCAATACACATTACACGTACGCATAACATGCAAGTATGTGCTGTACAACATGGCATCACAGCATAACTCAACAACTCATATAGATAAGGGCTCAGAAGAGCCGTCATAGCAATTATTGCAAACAGGGGTCACAAGACCCATCATACAGAGCATACAAGCAACAAGCGGAAGCATTACATGTCTGGGTACAGACATCTACAAATGAAAAAGGCTGAAGAGCCTGACTATCTACAACATCCGATCAAGATCGTAGCTGAGGTACTAGCTACTAGTCGAAGTCCACGAGAACACTAGTAAGACCGAAGTCTCCGCTGCAAAAACATAAATAAAGCAACATGAGTACAAAGGTACTCAGCAAGACTTACATCAGATCCTATCATACATGCACTTGTATCAAGAGGGTAACGTGGGGTTTAGTTGCAGCAAGCCA
>NW_021181966.1:0-1080 GCF_002162155.2 Triticum dicoccoides | reverse complement strand
ATGGACTGGGAAAAGTGCCTTCCATTTGCCGAATTCGCTTACAACAACAGCTATCAATCTAGCCTGGGTAAAGCCCCTTTTGAAGTTCTCTATGGACGACGGTGTCGAACACCCCTTAACTGGTCAGAGACCGGGGAAAGACAATTCTTTGGCCCGGATATGATTCAGGAAGCAGAAGAACAAGTTCGCATCGTTCGTGAAAAGTTGAAAACAGCCCAATCTCGTCAAAAGAGTCAATATGACCGAAAACATAAGGCTATGACTTTCGAAGTTGACGAGAAGGCTTATCTTCGGGTCACCCCTCTGAAGGGAACCCATCGTTTCGGTATCAAAGGCAAATTGGCTCCTCGTTACATTGGACCTTTTCGCATTCTCGCCAAACGAGGAGAAGTTGCCTACCAGTTGGAACTACCTCCGCATCTCTCCAGAGTCCATGATGTCTTCCATGTTTCTCAACTCAGGCGTTGCTTCTCGGATCCTATCCGTGGAGTGGACTACGAAACGCTTGATCTCCAAGATAATCTTACATATCGAGAATACCCCATTCGTATCCTCGATCAGGCCGAGCGTACCACTCGACGTCATAATATCAAGTTTCTCCAGGTTCAATGGTCGCACCATTCTGAGGATGAAGCAACTTGGGAAAGGGAGGATCGTCTTCGACTCGAGTATCCCGCCTTCCTCCCGGAGGAACCCAAATCTCGGGACGAGATTCTTTTGAGTGGGGGTGAGTTGTCACATCCTAGTTAGCCATGCATTAGAGTGTTGCATCATGTTTACTTCTTCATCAGAAACTTGAAATGGGGATGACAGAACCCCCAGTCCCCTCTGAAACCAACTAGGGTTTACTAAAAACTTTTTCAATGAACCTGAAATGCCCTTCTAAAATGCCCATCATTTTTGTCTTGGTTCAGAACCTCTGCCAAAAGTGGTGCACATTTTCCTAGGCCATCCTAGGGTTTTTGAATTAATTCATAAATATTTGAATTTGGGCATTTAAAATTATATAAAATATTTAAATGCTCAAATACCTCCAAACTAAAATGTTTCATGTTGGAAATAATCCAACTATGGACCAGG
>NW_021181965.1:0-1033 GCF_002162155.2 Triticum dicoccoides | reverse complement strand
GGTGATGGGCTAGAGTGAAATGATTATGTCGGTAATAAGAGTGGTGTGGTGAACACGATTTGGTAAAGGTATCGATGAGAGGCCATGTAGGAGTACATGGTGGGTTGTTTCATTGAAGCCGACCTTAAGCACTGAGATCTGTATGTGTGATTTAAGAATCAGCTACTACCATGCATTGGGCCCGAAACCAATGGACCCTCTCGGCTTCTTATTCACCCTAGTTCTCCGTCCAGGAGTTGCAAGTAGTTTCTGGTGTTTGTAGCCTACTGGAGGCCGTGGACAGCGCTGACCGTAGGGGTGGGCTGTGATGCGGTAGGTACGTGGCCGGGTGTACCGAATACCCGTTAGGTATCTCGGGAACCCTGTTCACATCGTTCGGGGCCGTATGGGAAACCTCGGCCGGACTCCCTGCAGATGGAACCTGGATAGGCGATAAACCTGGACTAGAGGCTTAGGTGGTTAGGTAGGTCGTGGCCGACACCCACGTTGGGCTTCCTCTTGAAGGTTGCTGAGTACATGTCGTGTAAACGACGGTAAGTGGTGAGAGCATGTATGAAGAAGTACACCCCTGCAGGGTTATCATGATCTATTCGAATAGCCGCGTCCGCGGTAAAGGACTACTTGGTTGCCTATACAGTTCATAGACAAGTAAATGGAAACTACTAAAAACCTCAAGATAAGGGTGAGTGCCGAGGATGGCCCTTCCGTAGGAAGACAGAGGTGGATCCTCGGTAGTGTATTGAATTGGTGAGTAGTGGACTCGTGTGCGCAAAACCATTTCGAGTTGGAGTCTCGTAGGTTAGCCTAGCCAAGAGTCAAAGCTGGCTTGCTGCAACAACTCCACCAACCCTTCTTGATAATATGCATGTATGTAGGATCTGATGTAAGTCTTGCTGAGTACCTTTGTACTCATGTTGCTATAATTTACATTTTTACAGAAGACGCTGCAACCCCTTCTGATGGGTTCTACATAGACGTTGACATCAATGAGTAGGCTAAGGCCCAGGTGGTGATCCTGAGCTTGTGAAGGACC
>NW_021181964.1:0-971 GCF_002162155.2 Triticum dicoccoides | reverse complement strand
TTGATCGGCCCCGACGCATTGGGTATGACTCCTAGGTCGGTGATGAACTCCTTCACCCAAATCGCTTCATGTGCTGCCTCCGAGGCTGCCATGTACTCCGCTTCACACGTAGATCCCGCCACGACGCTCTGCTTGCAGCTGCACCAGCTTACTGCTCCACCATTCAACATATACACGTATCCGGTTTGTGACTTAGAGTCATCCAGATCTGAGTCGAAGCTAGCGTCGACGTAACCCTTTACGACGAGCTCTTCGTCTCCTCCATAAACGAGAAACATGTCCTTTGTCCTTTTCAGGTACTTCAGGATATTCTTGACCGTTGTCCAGTGTTCCTTGCCGGGATTACTTTGGTATCTTGCTACCAAACTTACGACAAGGTTTACATCGGGTCTGGTACACAGCATGGCATACATAATAGATCCTATGGCTGAAGCATAGGGGATGACACTCATCTCTTCTTTATCTTTTGCCGTGGTCGGTGACTGAGCTGAGCTCAGTCTCATAACCTTGTAACATAGGCAAGAACCCCTTCTTGGACTGATCCATTCTGAATCTCTTCAAAATCTTATCAAGGTATGTGCTTTGTGAAAGACCTATGAGGCGTCTCGATCTATCTCTATAGATCTTGATGCCTAATATATAAGCAGCTTCTCCAAGGTCCTTCATTGAAAAACACTTATTCAAGTAGGCCTTAATGCTGTCCAGAAATTCTATATTATTTCCCATCAGGAGTATGTCATCTACATATAATATGAGAAATGCTACAGAGCTCCCACTCACTTTCTTGTAAACGCAGGCTTCTCCATAAGTCTGCATAAACCCAAACGCTTTGATCATCTCATCAAAGCGAATGTTCCAACTCCGAGATGCTTGCACCAGTCCATAAATGGATCGCTGGAGCTTGCATACTTTGTTAGCGTTCCGAGGATCGACAAAACCTTCCGGCTGCATCATATACAGTTCTTCCTTAA
>NW_021181963.1:0-1092 GCF_002162155.2 Triticum dicoccoides | reverse complement strand
TTCATAAGTCCGGATTAGCTCTTATGAAGGAACTCCTTCTCCTTGAACAAATCAATCAGTGGCTTGGTGTGCTAGGGATACATATAGATTGAAGGTTGCAAGTCTTCAAACCACAGCATTCTTCGCACGTGTGCATGACTGATTTGGAATGATTCCAAAGAAAGCAACATTGACTTTCTCGAATCCACGGCGGCAACTTGCATCAGATGCACATGAATTAAAGGAAGTCACTACCTTCATCCAAACATATGCTTCATGAGCTAGCATGAACAAATGCTTTCAAAAGTTTCCAACACTAGCTTAATGTTCAGCAAAATTATGGAGAAGACAAGGATGTTGTCAATGGGCACAACAACAATTCATCTGGGTTTCCTTTTAAAAGGAATTCCATAGTTAAGTGAACAAGTGATAGCATTGATCAGACCCAAAAGATATAATGGTGTATGCTCGAGGGATCAACCACGAATAAGACGACATTACGAGCATCGTTGGTACTGATTTGATTTGACGATAGCCCACACTCAAATCAAAGGATTGATAAGACAATAGGTCCAGCAACTAATCACAAGGACCAATCGATGAAGATATCATCTTTCTTCAACACACACTACACAAGAATATCCCTTTGGAACGAACTAAGTCAGACAAGCTTTTATCCTCCAACTCTCCAAGTTGTTGTCTAGCTTAACCAACTAGCTCAGGGATATCTAACACCGATTCTTGGAGAGAAGGTGGTTCACAAGAAACCAACTTGATCACGAACTCAACATAGCGGTCAGGTGACAACCCGGTAACACCTCCAAGAAGATATTTGGAAAGTCACGAACCACCGGTATGTTACTAAGCTCGAGAACAATCTTGCTTTTGAGGGCAAGACGATATGATCAAATGAGTGAGGACTTGACAAGATCCTAACTCATCAATCGAAGGGTGCACCGAAATAAGGACTAGGTAGCACGATCAGTCTTAGAAGGATGATTCGAAAACCAACATACTAAGAATGAAATTATTATCCTTTAACTACCAAGCAACAGAGTTGCTAGCAGTATTGATTTCACACATCACAATTCATTTGTCGGTATTCCGGTTGCA
>NW_021181962.1:0-1474 GCF_002162155.2 Triticum dicoccoides | reverse complement strand
GGTGCACGAGGTAGGAAACCATACACAACTTCAAAAGGGCACATCTTAGTAGTAGAATGCAATGAACGATTATAAGCAAATTCAATATGAGGCAAGCATTCCTCCCACATTTTCTTATTATTCTTCAAAACAGCCCTAAGCATAGTAGACAACGTTCTATTGACTACTTCAGTTTGTCCATCAGTTTGGGGGTGACAAGTAGTACTAAAAAGCAGTTTAGTCCCCAACTTAGCCCATAAACATCTCCAAAAGTGGCTAAGAAATTTAGTATCACGATCTGAAACAATAGTATTTGGCACACCATGCAAGCGAATAATTTCACGAAAGAACAAATCAGCAACATTAACAGCATCATCGCTTTTATGACATGGTATAAAGTGTGCCATTTTCGAGAATCTATCCACGCCAACAAATATGCTATCCCTCCCCTTCTTTGTTCGAGGTAAACCTAAAACAAAGTCCATAGATATATCCTCCCAAGGAACACTAGGTACAGGCAAAGGCATATATAAACCATGAGGATTGAGTCGTGACTTAGCTTTTTGACATGTAGTGCAGCGAGCAATAAAACGCTCAGATTAAAAGTTCGCCATAGCTGCAACTTCGCGTACTTTGTTTGTGTTCAACGACCAGACAAAGGCGTCACAGAACCCCACCTTGATCAATAAAGCTTTCATCTTATATTCGCAATATCCAGATTGCAATCTCAGTTTCTTGCTTGTTCTTCGTTTGCTCGCAGGAAACAGACCCTCGTGGTCAGGTTGATCGTGCTCCGGCGTGGTCAATAACCTCTCGGAGTTGGTTTAGCGATTGCTAAGGCGCGACGTCCTCGCACGTTCGTAGTCGGATCGTCAAAGTCGACTGCCACCAAAGCGATATCCATCATCTCATCCAAAGACGGGACACCTTTGCCTCTAGCATCCCGTCTCATCTTTGGCCAAAAGAAATGTGTAGCAAGTACGTCCTCCGTCTTCTTCACGCCAAAGTGTCCCATTAATCCTCCTCCATGCGCCTCCTGCAACAACAAAAGACGAACGAAGCTAGCTGGAATGCATAGCTTGTTAGCACGAAACACAAATCCATCGTTAACAACAAACTTGTTCCACATTCTTCCTTCTTTACAATTCTGCATTACATCTTTAAAATCAGCATCATGCACATATTGATCTTTGATGGTCTCCAAACCAAATATTTTGAAGTCAAGTTGTGAAAGCATAGTATAGCGACGAGACAATGCATCAGCAATAACATTTTCTTTTCCCTTCTTATGTTTAATGACATAAGGGAAAGTCTCAATGAATTCAACCCATTTAGCATGTCTACGATTCAGTTTAGCTTGACTTTTAATATGTTTCAAAGATTCATGATCAGAATGTATAACAAATTCTTTGGGCCATAAATAATGTTGCCATGTTTCTAAAGTCCGAACAAGAGCATATAATTCTTTATCATAAGTAGAATAATTCAGACTAGG
>NW_021181961.1:0-915 GCF_002162155.2 Triticum dicoccoides | reverse complement strand
AGGGACGAAGACCGGGGTAACATGTCGGATGCGATCATACCAGCACTAAAGCACCGGATCCCATCAGAACTCCGAAGTTAAGCATGCTTGGGCGAGAGTAGTACTAGGATGGGTGACCTCCTGGGAAGTCCTCGTGTTGCATTCCCTTTTTAATTTTTTTCGCGCCGCTTGCAAAACAAAACGCACGTGTAAGTAATATATTTACCGTGTTTTATTATTTTGCACGAGTGCGGTAAGTCATAGCTGGGTGCTCACGATTCACGGGTCCAGCGTCGGTGTTGTGGCGCGGCAAGCGTGCACTGGTGCGGTTGAGAGGGAGGGGTGGAAACCGCGTTAAACTCGTCTCCGTAGTTGAGAGGGAGCGGCCAAAGCAATGTACAATCGTCTTTGTAGTGGAGCTGGGAGGGCGAAGGATAAGGGACGAAGACCGGGGTAACATGTCGGATGCGATCATACCAGCACTAAAGCACCGGATCCCATCAGAACTCCGAAGTTAAGCGTGCTTGGGCGATAGTAGTACTAGGATGGGTGACCTCCTGGGAAGTCCTCGTGTTGCATTCCCTTTTTAATTTTTTTCGCGCCGCTTGCAAAACAAAACGCACGTGTAAGTAATATATTTACCGTGTTTTATTATTTTGCACGAGTGCGGTAAGTCATAGCTGGGTGCTCACGATTCACGGGTCCAGCGTCGGCGTTGTGGCGCGGCAAGCGTGCACTGGTGCGGTTGAGAGGGAGGGGTGGAAACCGCGTTAAACTCGTCTCCGTAGTTGAGAGGGAGCGGCCAAAGCAATGTACAATCGTCTTTGTAGTGGAGCTGGGAGGGCCAAGGATAAGGGACGAAGACCGGGGTAACATGTCGGATGCGATCATACCAGCACTAAAGCACCGGATCCCATCAGAACTCCGAAGTTAAGC
>NW_021181960.1:0-1634 GCF_002162155.2 Triticum dicoccoides | reverse complement strand
ATGATCTCATCGGATGAACCACGATGTCAAGGACTCAATCGATCCCGTATACAATTCCCTTTGTCTATCGGTATGTTACTTGCCCGAGATTCGATCGTCGGTATACCGATACCTTGTTCAATCTCGTTACCGGCAAGTCACTTTACTCGTTCCGTAACACATCATCCCGTGATCAACTCCTTGGTCACATTGCGCATATGATGATGTCCTACCGAGTGGGCCCAGAGATACCTCTCCGTTTACACGGAGTGACAAATCCCAGTCTCGATCCGCATAAAACAATAGATACTTTCGGAGATACCTGTAGTGCACCTTTATAGTCACCCAGTTACGTTGTGACGTTTGATACACCCAAAGCACTCCTACGGTATCCAGGAGTTATACGATCTCATGGTCAAAGGAAGAGATACTTGACATTGGCAAAGCTCTAGCAAACGAACTACACGATCTTTGTGCTATGCTTAGGATTGGGCCTTGTCCATCACATCATTCTCCTAATGATGTGATCCCGTTATCAACGACATCCAATGTCCATAGCCAGGAAACCATGACTATCTGTTGATCACAACGAGCTAGTCAACTAGAGGCTCACTAGGGACATATTGTGATCTATGTATTCACACGTGTATTACGATTTCCGGATAATACAGTTATAGCATGAATAAAAGACAATTATCATGAACAAGGAAATATAATAATAATACTTTTATTATTGCCTCTAGGGCATATTTCCAACAGTCTCCCACTTGCACTAGAGTCAATAATCTAGTTCACATCGCCATGTGATTAACACTCACAGGTCACATCGCCATGTGACTAACACCCAAGAGATTACTAGAATCAGTAGTCTAGTTCACATCACTATGTGATTAATACTCAATGAGTTTTAGGTTTGATCATGTTGCTTCTGAGAGAGGTTTTAGTGAACGGGTCTGAACCTTTCAGATCCGTGTGTGCTTTACAAATCTCTATGTCATCTCCTAGATGTAGCTACCACGCTCTATTTGGAGCTATTCCAAATAACTGTTCTACTTTGAGCTATTCTAAATTATTGCTCCATTATATGTATCCGGTCTCTCTACTCAGAGCTATCCGGATAGGTGTCAAGCTTGCATCGTCGTAACCTTTACGACGAACTCTTTTACCACCTCCATAATCGAGAAAATTCCTTAGTCCACTAGTTACTAAGGATAACTTTGACCGCTGTCCTATGAGCCATTCTTGGATCACTCTTGTACCCCTTGACTGACTCATGGCAAGGCACACTTCTGGTGCGGTACACAGCATAGCATACTGAAGAGCCTACGTTTTAAGCATAGGGGACGACCTTCGTCCTTTCTCTCTATTCTGCCGTGGTCGAGCTTTAAGTCTTAACTTCGTACCTTACAACTCAGGCAAGAACTTCTTCTTTGACTGATCCATCTTGAACACCTTCAAGATCATGTCAAGGTATGTGCTCATTTGAAAGTACCATTAAGCGTTTTGATCTATCCTTATAGATCTTGATGCTCAATGCTCAAGCAGCTTAATCCAGGCTTTCCATTGAAAAACACTTTCAAAATAACCCTATATGCTTTCCAGAAATTCTACGTCATTTCTGATCAACAATATGTCAACAACATATACTCATCAGA
>NW_021181959.1:0-704 GCF_002162155.2 Triticum dicoccoides | reverse complement strand
AGCACTCGCCTAAGTTATAAAAATCCTACCGAGTGAAGAGCAACCCTCTCACTCGGGGGCTTAGCTGCAGTCCAATCACTCGCCTAAGTTATAAAAATTCCACCGAGTGAAGAGCAACCCTCTCACTCGGGGGCTTAGCTGCAGCCATGTGCTCGCCTAAGTTATAAAAATCCTACCGAGTGAAGAGCGACCCCATCACTCAGAGGCTTAGCTGCAGCCCTGTGCTCGCCTAAGTTATAAAAATCCTACCGAGTGGTAAGCCCGACTTCCACTCGGAGGCTTAGCTGCGGCCCAGTGCTCGCCTAAGTGGACCGCAGGATAAGTCGATTGCAATAAAGGCGCCTTGCTTTGAACCTGCAAAAGACATCTCGAGCCGAAGACAATCGTATTCAAGCACCAAATTCAAGTTTGAATCGACATCTAAAGGAACCGAAAGTGCTCAGGCTTCAAGCCCGTTAAGGTTTGTCGGTTACAATCCCACTCGGCATACCGAGGCAAATTTAAAGTATCGAGCCAGAAGAAGTTTTTTACCCCTCCTGTGGAGGGCTGGAAGGTGCAACGAATTCATCAAGGTCAATTCCGTCGGCGATCCGAGTGGCAGCTGCAAGGAAAGTTTCCATAAAGGACCTGAAGTCGTGCTTCTTGGTATTGGCCACCCGAAGGGCCGCCAGCTTCTCTTCTCGCGCATCTTTGCAGTGGACTCG
>NW_021181958.1:0-3943 GCF_002162155.2 Triticum dicoccoides | reverse complement strand
AAACTCATGGTGGATAAACAACACTGAGTTTGGAGAGATAGAAGCCATGCTGTGCTCTAGTTTGGGCCTTCGTAAAGAAATCCGCCAACTGTAACTCGAAAGGCACATACTGAAGAGCAATAACCCGATCATGCACACCAGCGCGCACATAAAAAGCATCAACACCAATATGCTTGGTGAGCTCATGCTTCACAGGGTCGCGCGCGATGCTAATAGCACCTGTACTGTCAGACAGTAGAAGAGTAGGTGTAGTGACAGAAACACCAAAATCCTGAAGCAACCACCGTAACCAAGTCACCTCTGCTGTCAAAAGAGCCATAGCTCGCAACTCAGCCTCTGCACTCGAACGGGAAACTGCAGTCTATTTCTTCGTCTTCCAGGCAATGAGTGAACCACCAAGAAAAACACAGTAAGCAGAAAGTGAACGGCGATCCGAGGGATCACTAGCCCACGTAGCATCCGAATAGGCCTGAAGCTGTAATGAACCGGAGCAAGGAAAGAACAGACGGTGAGAGATCGTGCCTCGAAGACAACGAAGAACACGAAGGAGGTGACTGTAGTGAACCGAAGTGGGAGCAGAGACAAACTGACTCAGAATATGGACCGGATAAGATATATCCGGTCGAGTGACAGCTAGATAGACAAGACTCCCAACAAGATGACGATAACGCGTCGGATCAGACAAGGGGTCACCATCAGTATCACTGAGGTGAACATTGAGCTCCATGGGAGTCTCAACAGTGCGCTCATCAGTGAGAGCAGCACGAGCAAGAAGATCCTGGATATACTTTTCCTGGGAAATAAAAAAGTCATCACAGGTAGAAGAGACTTCGATCCCAAGAAAGTAGCGAAGAGGGCCAAGATCAGACATCAGAAATTGCTCACTAAGACGAGCCTTCACAAAGGCAATATACTCAGGGTCGTCGCCAGTGATGATCATGTCATCAACATAGAGAAGAAGAAGAGTCCGACCATGAGCAAAAATGTGGACAAATAGCTCTGGATCATGATCACTCGCTGAAAAACCAGCGGCAGTCACCACAGAGGCAAAACGCTCAAACCAGGCGCGAGGGGCTTGCTTAAGGCCATAGAGAGAGCGACGAAGACGACAGACCATGCCATGAGGAATAGAATACCCAGGTGGGGGCTGCATGTATACCTCCTCACGCAGCTCACCATTAAGAAAGGCATTCTTAACATCAAGCTGAGAAACAGACCAATGGCGAATAGAGGCCACAACGAGAAGTGTGCGGATAGTGGTCATATGGTCCACAGGAGCAAATGTCTCATTGTAATCATGACCATGCTCCTGCTGAAAACCACGAGCCACAAGACGAGCTTTGTAATGCTCCAGAGAACCATCAGAGCGAGTCTTAACCTTGTAGACCCACTTACAAGTGATGGGACGAACACCGGGAGGAAAAGAAACAAGATCCCATGTGCCAGTGCGCTCAAGAGCAGCAAGCTCCTCTGCCATCGCAAACTGCCATTCAGGATGAACAATAGCATCGCGATAAGACGCAGGCTCAAGCATAGCCGAAAGAGCATATCGACTAGGAGAATAGCGGTCAGGGGGAGGGCGAGGCCGAGCCCGAAGACCATAAGTCGGTTGGGATGAGGAGGATGACGCACCAGAAGTAGATGGCACATCAGTGGATTTATCCACAACACGTGGACGACGAGTATATTTAAAAGGGAAGGAGGGAAGATGTGGACTCACTGGAGGTGGAGACGGTGATTGTAGCGATGATGAAGGTGGAGAAGGGGAAGGTATCAGTGATGAAGGTGGAGATGGGAAATGTGTCGGTGATGAAGGTGGAGAGTCATGCGATGAGGGAGGGGAAGAATCCGTAGAAGAGGATGGTGTCGAATCTACAACAGCAAGACGAGGAATAGGAATACTGGGCACAGAGGGAGGCGTGTCAGGAAAAGTAAGGAAAGAGATATCCTCCACTGAAAAGGTCGAGGAAGATGGACGCGGGTAGAAAGGACGAGACTCATCAAAAGTTACATCCCGAGAAATACGCATCCGACGACCGATAGGATCCCAACAACGATAGCCCTTATGCTCGTCACTATAGCCTAAGAAGACACACTCAACAGACTGAGCGGTCAGTTTGGTGCGTTCACGAGGGGCAAGAAGAACATAGCAAACACAACCAAACAAACGAAGTGCCGAGTAATCAGAAGAACGATCAAAGAGACGCTCGACAGGAACGCCACCCTGCAAAGCAGCGGACGGCTGAAGGTTGATGAGATAGGCGGAAGTGGAGATAGCCTCGGCCCAACAATGAGGCGGAAGAGAGGCGGCGATCATCATCGCACGAGCTGTCTCAAGAAGGTGACGATGATTGCGCTCAGATACGCCATTCTGAGCATGAGCACCAGGACAAGAGAACTGGGCAAGAGTACCCTGCTCAGCAGGGACTCCACACAACATCTTGGAGATATACTCTCCAGCAGAGTCGGCACGGAAAACACGAATAGGAGTAGAGAACTGAGTGTGAACCATGGCAGCAAAATGCTTATAGATAGATAACACCTCACTACGAGAAGACATAAAATATATCCAGGTGTATCGAGAGAAATCATCTATAAAGATAATATAGTAGCGATGACCTCCTTTCGAGCCAAATGGAGCTGGACCCCAGACATCGGAGTGAACAAGGTCAAAAGGACGCTGAGACACAGTGTCGCTATGAGGATAAGGTAACTGGACCTGTTTACCAAGCCGACAACCCTGACAGTCTAAAGACACACCGCCGGAGACGGATCCAAGAAGACCACGTCGAACTAAGGATGAGAGACGAGAGCCACACAAGTGACCAAGGCGATGATGCCACTGCTGAAAAGAGCTGGTAGACAAGGCAACAGAGGGGGAAAGATTGGCGGCGGTGGCAGCGGAGGGAAGGTGTAGACATTCAAGCTCCCAGAGACCCTAAGAGTCACGGCGCCGTGGGCTAGCACCAAGGAGAGCACCAGTGGAACGGTCTAGAACAGAACATGAGTCAAAGTCAAGAATGACCCGACAACCAGAGTCAACAATCTGACCACCAGAAATAAGCTGCATGGTAAGTCGAGGAACATGAGCAACATCGGGAACATGAAAAGACGAAGTGCTAAGAATGCCTCGACCATTAACCGGGAGGGAGGTACCATCAGCAGTAAGAACATGAACAGGAGAATCGAGAGGTCGAGTAGAGAACAGAATGGATGAATCATGAGTCATGTGAAAAGATGCTCCAGTATCAAGAATACACGGAGATGTACCTGCTTGTGTAGAAGGTGGTCTCACAATGCCAGAAGAGTCAGCAGCAGAACTAGCAGAACCTGTCGATGGAGAACCGGAAGATGGAGCTAGCAGGTATCAAAGTCGCACAATCTCTTGCTCGGTCAAGGGCGCAACTGAAGAGGTCGATGTAGATGCGCCCGACAATAGAGAGTCCGAGGCAACCAGTAGGGCGAAGTCGCGCAATCTCCTCCTCGGTGAAGTACACAGCTGAAGTAGTCGACACAGTAGCACCAAGAGCACCGGGAGAGAAGCGGCCACCACCACCTGTGGAAGCCGCTAGATGTGGCGGTGTAGCATGACCAGTAGTATCCACAAAGGCCGGTGAAGGAGACGAGGCCGTATGTAGACAAGCACCAAGCGTCAATGGAAGACGCCTGTGCGAGGCGGAGTCGACGGAGCCATATGCACCGGCAGTGAAGGTCGCGAGAGAAGTCGACGTAGAGCGACGGTCACCATGTGCAGAGGTCGTGAGAAGAGTCGCTGAGGAGCGACCAACACAACCTGCGGAAGACGTCACAGGCTGACGAGCACCAAGCACCGAGGAAAAGTGCATATGCGAGACAGGATCAGTGTAGGGTAGACCTTCCAAAATCAGCGGACAGTGCGGAGAGGAAATTGTACCCGACGACATTATGCTTCCTTTTTCTTTTT
>NW_021181957.1:0-2820 GCF_002162155.2 Triticum dicoccoides | reverse complement strand
AGGAATAGAATACCCAGGTGGGGGCTGCATGTATACCTCCTCACGCAGCTCACCATTAAGAAAGGCATTCTTAACATCAAGCTGAGAAACAGACCAATGGCGAATAGAGGCCACAACGAGAAGTGTGCGGATAGTGGTCATATGGTCCACAGGAGCAAATGTCTCATTGTAATCATGACCATGCTCCTGCTGAAAACCACGAGCCACAAGACGAGCTTTGTAATGCTCCAGAGAACCATCAGAGCGAGTCTTAACCTTGTAGACCCACTTACAAGTGATGGGACGAACACCGGGAGGAAAAGAAACAAGATCCCATGTGCCAGTGCGCTCAAGAGCAGCAAGCTCCTCTGCCATCGCAAACTGCCATTCAGGATGAACAATAGCATCGCGATAAGACGCAGGCTCAAGCATAGCCGAAAGAGCATATTGACTAGGAGAATAGCGGTCAGGGGGAGGGCGAGGCCGAGCCCGAAGACCATAAGTCGGCTGGGATGAGGAGGATGACGCACCAGAAGTAGATGGCACATCAGTGGATTTATCCACAACACGTGGACGACGAGTATATTTAAAAGGGAAGGAGGGAAGATGTGGACTCACTGGAGGTGGAGACGGTGATTGTAGCGATGATGAAGGTGGAGAAGGGGAAGGTATCAGTGATGAAGGTGGAGATGGGAAATGTGTCGGTGATGAAGGTGGAGAGTCATGCGATGAGGGAGGGGAAGAATCCGTAGAAGAGGATGGTGTCGAATCTACAACAGCAAGACGAGGAATAGGAATACTGGGCACAGAGGGAGGCGTGTCAGGAAAAGTAAGGAAAGAGATATCCTCCACTGAAAAGGTCGAGGAAGATGGACGCGGGTAGAAAGGACGAGACTCATCAAAAGTTACATCCCGAGAAATACGCATCCGACGACCGATAGGATCCCAACAACGATAGCCCTTATGCTCGTCACTATAGCCTAAGAAGACACACTCAACAGACTGAGCGGTCAGTTTGGTGCGTTCACGAGGGGCAAGAAGAACATAGCAAACACAACCAAACAAACGAAGTGCCGAGTAATCAGAAGAACGATCAAAGAGACGCTCGACAGGAACGCCACCCTGCAAAGCAGCGGACGGCTGAAGGTTGATGAGATAGGCGGAAGTGGAGATAGCCTCGGCCCAACAATGAGGCGGAAGAGAGGCGGCGATCATCATCGCACGAGCTGTCTCAAGAAGGTGACGATGATTGCGCTCAGATACGCCATTCTGAGCATGAGCACCAGGACAAGAGAACTGGGCAAGAGTACCCTGCTCAGCAGGGACTCCACACAACATCTTGGAGATATACTCTCCAGCAGAGTCGGCACGGAAAACACGAATAGGAGTAGAGAACTGAGTGTGAACCATGGCAGCAAAATGCTTATAGATAGATAACACCTCACTACGAGAAGACATAAAATATATCCAGGTGTATCGAGAGAAATCATCTATAAAGATAATATAGTAGCGATGACCTCCTTTCGAGCCAAATGGAGCTGGACCCCAGACATCGGAGTGAACAAGGTCAAAAGGACGCTGAGACACAGTGTCGCTATGAGGATAAGGTAACTGGACCTGTTTACCAAGCCGACAACCCTGACAGTCTAAAGACACACCGCCGGAGACGGATCCAAGAAGACCACGTCGAACTAAGGATGAGAGACGAGAGCCACACAAGTGACCAAGGCGATGATGCCACTGCTGAAAAGAGCTGGTAGACAAGGCAACAGAGGGGGAAAGATTGGCGGCGGTGGCAGCGGAGGGAAGGTGTAGACATTCAAGCTCCCAGAGACCCTAAGAGTCACGGCGCCGTGGGCTAGCACCAAGGAGAGCACCAGTGGAACGGTCTAGAACAGAACATGAGTCAAAGTCAAGAATGACCCGACAACCAGAGTCAACAATCTGACCACCAGAAATAAGCTGCATGGTAAGTCGAGGAACATGAGCAACATCGGGAACATGAAAAGACGAAGTGCTAAGAATGCCTCGACCATTAACCGGGAGGGAGGTACCATCAGCAGTAAGAACATGAACAGGAGAATCGAGAGGTCGAGTAGAGAACAGAATGGATGAATCATGAGTCATGTGAAAAGATGCTCCAGTATCAAGAATACACGGAGATGTACCTGCTTGTGTAGAAGGTGGTCTCACAATGCCAGAAGAGTCAGCAGCAGAACTAGCAGAACCTGTCGATGGAGAACCGGAAGATGGAGCTAGCAGGTATCAAAGTCGCACAATCTCTTGCTCGGTCAAGGGCGCAACTGAAGAGGTCGATGTAGATGCGCCCGACAATAGAGAGTCCGAGGCAACCAGTAGGGCGAAGTCGCGCAATCTCCTCCTCGGTGAAGTACACAGCTGAAGTAGTCGACACAGTAGCACCAAGAGCACCGGGAGAGAAGCGGCCACCACCACCTGTGGAAGCCGCTAGATGTGGCGGTGTAGCATGACCAGTAGTATCCACAAAGGCCGGTGAAGGAGACGAGGCCGTATGTAGACAAGCACCAAGCGTCAATGGAAGACGCCTGTGCGAGGCGGAGTCGACGGAGCCATATGCACCGGCAGTGAAGGTCGCGAGAGAAGTCGACGTAGAGCGACGGTCACCATGTGCAGAGGTCGTGAGAAGAGTCGCTGAGGAGCGACCAACACAACCTGCGGAAGACGTCACAGGCTGACGAGCACCAAGCACCGAGGAAAAGTGCATATGCGAGACAGGATCAGTGTAGGGTAGACCTTCCAAAATCAGCGGACAGTGCGGAGAGGAAATTGTACCCGACGACATTATGCTTCCTTTTTCTTTTT
>NW_021181956.1:0-1153 GCF_002162155.2 Triticum dicoccoides | reverse complement strand
ACATCGTTTGGGGCCGTGAGCGACACCCCGGCCGGATCTCCTTGCGGATGGAACCCGAATAGGCGATAAACCTGGACTAGAGACTTGTTCGGTTAGTCAGGTCGTGGCCGACTCCCTCGCCCGGCTTCCGCTTGAAGGTTGCCGAGGTACATGACGTGTACAGGGCGGTAAGTGGCGGGAGCGTGTGTGAAGAAGTACACCCCTGCAGGGTTATCATCATCTATTCGAATAGCCGGATTCCTCGGATATGGAAACTTGGACCCCTTGTACAGTTCATAGACAAGTGAAAGTGGATACTCTAAAACACGCAAGATAAGCGTGAGTGCTATGGATGGCGTTCTCGTAGGGAGACGGGAGCGGATCCATAGTGGTGTATTGGTTGGTGAATATGTGGACTCGTGTGCGCCACTTCAAAAGAGTTACTTGCAGTCGTAGTTCAGGATAGCCACCGAGTCAAAGCTGGCTTGCTGCAGTCAAACCCTACCATCCCCTTTGTTGATAATGATGCATATGTAGATAGTTCTGATGTAAGTCTTGCTGGGTACATTTGTACTCACGTTTGCCTATTTTATGTTTTTGCAGAGAGACTTCAGTCTCACTAGTAGTTCCACGTGGACTTCGACGTTTAGCTTGTTACCTCAGCTACGATCTTGTGCCCTCGGCAGGATCTGATAGATAGTCAGGCTTCTCAGCCTTTCTCATTTATAGATGTCTGTACTCAGACATGATAGCTTCCGCTTGTGCTTTGACTTGTATGCTCTGATTGTTGGGTCGTGAGACCCATGTTTGTAATGTCTCGCTCCTCGGAGCCTAATGAATAATTACTTGAGTCGTAGAGACATGTTGTGATGCCATGTTGTATTTGCACATATCGAGCATATTGTGTGTATGTTATTGAAATGCTTGGTATGTGTGGGATCTGACCATCTAGTTGTTTATCTTTAGTAGCCTCTCTTACCGGGAAATGTCTCCTAGTGTTTCCACTGAGCCATGGTAGCTTGCTACTGCTCCGGAACACTTAGGCTGGCCGGCATGTGTCCTTCTTCGTTCCTGTGTCTGTCCCTTCGGGGAAATGTCACGCTTTGAGTACCGGAGTCCTGTTAGCCCGCTACAGCCCGGTTTACCGGAGTCCTGCTAGCCCAGTGCTACAGCC